>NC_092723.1:190134367-190434367 GCF_047496885.1 Scyliorhinus torazame
TTGCTGATTGCAAAGAAAACCAGTCTGCCTGGCTTTCCTGGAATTTAAACAAAGAGTTAGTTTGTATGGAGCTAAAACCCACCATGTAAAGATATAAAGGTTAGTAAAAACCCTGCTTCACCCTCTCTCACCCTGCCCCCCCCACGCCCCCTGCCTCACCCTGCCCCCCCTACCCCCTGCCCCCCCCTGCCCCCCACCTCACGCTCCCCCCCCTCTGCCCCCCTGCCTCCCTGCCCCCGCCTCCCCTGCCCCACCCCCGCCCCCCACCCTCACCCTGACCCCCCGCCTCACCCTGCCCCCCAACCCCTCCTGCCCCCTGCCCCCCCCCTAGGCCCCCCTGCCCCCCTTGCCCCCTGTCCCCCCTGCTCCACCCTGCCTCACCCTGCCCCCCCTGCCTCCCGCTAGCCCCCTCCGCTCCCCCTAGGCCCCCCCACCCCCCAGCCTCCCCTAGCCCCCAGCCCCCCGTAGGTCCCCCCTAGCCCCCCCATAGCCCCCCCTTAGCCCCCCCCTGCCCCCCTGCCTCCCTGCTCCACCCTGCCCCTCACCCTGCCTCACCCTGCCCCCCTGTCTCCCCCTAGCCTCCCCCGCCCCCCCAGGCCACCCCCCCACCCCCCACCTCCAGCCCCCTTGCCCCCCTGCCCCCCTGCTCCTCCCTGCCTCACCCTGCCCCCCCCCCCTGCCTCACCCTAGCCCCCCCACCCCTCCCTAAGCCCCCCCGCCCCCCCAGCCCCCCCTCACCCTCCCTCACCCTGCCCCCCCGGCTCCCCCTGCCCCCTTTGGGAGGCTGATTGTCTTGTACACGAGGGGGCTTGGTGTCAGCACGGATATCCCGGTCGCAAAAGACTCTTGAAATGAAAATGAAAATGAAAATCGCTTATTGTCACAAGTCGGCTTCAATGAAGTTATTGTGAAAAGCCCCTAGTCGCCACATTCCGGCGCCCTGTTCGGGGAGGCTGGTACAGGAAATGAACCGTGCTGCTGGCCTGCCTTGGTCTACTTTAAAAGCCAGCGATTTAGCCCAGTGAGCTAAACCAGCCCCCTGACTCTTGTCCTTAAGTGTCCGAAGGAGGCGCTTGGTGATTGCATACGATCTTGGATCTCTGCAGCAAAGTCAGCCTTAGAGGAGAGACCACTCCCCAGGTAAGGGAAATTGTGTCGTTAAACGCCGGGTGTGGCTCGAGGGATGGTGCAAGAGGGAGGGATTCAAATCTCTGGACTTTGGAACCGGTTCTGGGGGAGGTGGGACCAGTACAAAACCGGACGGTCCTGCACCTGGGCAGGATCCTCGCTGTCTTCAGGGGATGTCCCGGAGGACTGGAGAATATCAATGTTGTTCCTCTGTTTAGAAGGGTAGCAAGGATAATCCCGGAACTACAGGCCGGTGAGCCTTACTTCAGTGGTAGGGAAATTACTGGAGAGAATTCTTCGAGACAGGATCTACTCCCATTTGGAAGCAAATGGACGTATTAGTGAGAGGCAGCACGGTTTTGTGAAGGGGAGGTCGTTGTCTCACTAACTTGATAGAGTTTTTCGAGGAGGTCACTAAGATGATTGATGCAGGTAGGGCAGTAGATGTTGTCTATATGGACTTCAGTAAGGCCTTTGGCAAGGTCCCCCATGGTAGACTAGTACAAAAGGTGAAGTCACACGGGATCAGGGGTGAACTGGCAAGGTGGATACAGAACTGGCTAGGCCATAGAAGGCAGAGAGTAGCAATGGAGGGATGCTTTTCTAATTGGAGGGCTGTGACCAGTGGTGTTCCACAGGGATCAGTGCTGGGACCTTTGCTCTTTGTAGTATATATAAATGATTTGGAGGAAAATGTAACTGGTCTGATTAGTAAGTTTGCAGACGACACAAAGGTTGGTGGAATTGCGGATAGCGATGAGGACTGTCTGAGGATACAGCAGGATTTAGATTGTCTGGAGACTTGGGCGGAGAGATGGCAGATGGAGTTTAATCCGGACAAATGTGAGGTAATGCATTTTGGAAGGGCTAATGCAGGTAGGGAATATACAGTGAATGGTAGAACCCTCAAGAGTATTGAAAGTCAAAGAGATCTAGGAGTACAGGTCCACAAGGTCATTGAAAGGGGCAACACAGGTGGAGAAGGTAGTCAAGAAGGCATACGGCATGCTTGCCTTCATTGGCCGGGGCATTGAGTATAAGAATTGGCAAGTCATGTTGCAGCTGTATAGAACCTTAGTTAGGCCACACTTGGAGTATAGTGTTTCAATTCTGGTCGCCACACTACCAGAAGGATGTGGAGGCTTTAGAGAGGGTGCAGAAGAGATTTACCAGAATGTTGCCTGGTATGGAGGGCATAAGCTATGAGGAGCGATTGAATAAACTCGGTTTGTTCTCACTGGAACGAAGGAGGTTGAGGGGCGACCTGATAGAGGTATACAAAATTATGAGGGGCATAGACAGAGTGGATAGTCAGAGGGCTTTTCCCCAGGGTAGAGGGGTCAATTACTAGGGGGCATAGGTTTAAGGTGAGAGGGGCAAGGTTTAGAGTAGATGTACAAGGCAAGTTTTTTACGCAGAGGGTAGTGGGTGCCTGGAACTCACTACCGGAGGAGGTAGTGGAAGCAGGGACGATAGGGACATTTAAGGGGCATCTTGACAAATATATGAATAGGATGGGAATAGAAGGATACGGACCCAGGAAGTGTAGAAGATTGTAGTTTAGTCAGGCAGTATGGTCGGCACGGGCTTGGAGGGCCGAAGGGCCTGTTCCTGTGCTGTACATTTCTTTGTTCTTTGTTCTTTGTTTGACTGGAACCGATATCCTAGGGGGGGTGTTTTCTAGAGCTGTTGGGAGAGTTTAAACTAATGTGGCAGGGGGATGGGAACCGATGCAGGAAGTTGGAAGGTAGTAAAACAGGGACAGAAACAAAAGGCAGTAAGAGGGAAAGTGTAGGCAGAGAAGCCATAGTCAAAAATCAAAAAGGGCCACAGTACAGGGTACAATGACTGAGGGGAGCTCAGTGAATAGGACCAGGAATACTAAAAGGAATAAAACGGGAAGTAAAAACATTAATGGTAAGCGACGCGGCAGTAGTGAACTCGCCAACATTGAGGGCATTTAAAAGTTTATTGGATAAGCATATGGATGATAATGGCATAGTGTAGGTTAGATGGTTTTTGTTTCGGTGCAACATCGTGGGCCGAAGGGCCTGTACTGCTCTGTATCGTTCTATGTTCTATGTTCTATTATGATTTAGTGGCCATTACTGAAACATGGTTAAAGGATGATCACGACTGGGAGGTTAAATATCCGAGGGTATCAAACTATTCGGAAGGACAGAGTGGATGGTAAGGGAGGTGGTGTAGCTCTGTTATTTAAGGATGACATCCGGGCAATAGTAAGGGATGACATCGGTGCTATGGAGGATAAGTTGAATCCATTTGGGTGGAAATCAGGAATAGTAAGGCGAAAAAGTCACTGATAGGAGTAGTCTATTGGCCACCAAATAGTAACATTATGGTGGGGCAGGCAATAAACAAAGAAATAACTGATGCATGTAGAAATGGTACAGCAGTTATCATGGGGGATTTTAATCTACATGTCGATTGGTTTAACCAGGTCGGTCAAGGCAGCCTTGAGGAGGAGTTTATAGAATGTATCCGTGATAGTTTCCTAGAACAATATCATAGAATTTACAGTGCAGAAGGAGGCCATTCAGCCCATCGAGTCTGCACCGGCTCTTGAAAGAGCACCCCACCCAAGGTCAACACCGCCACCCTATCCCCATAACCAGTAACCCCACCCAACACTAGGGCAATTTTGGACACTAAGGGCAATTTATCATGGCCAATCCACCTAACCTGCACATCTTTGGACTGTGGAGGAAACGCGAGCACCCGTAGGAAACCCACGCACACACGGGGAGGATGTGCAGACTCCGCACAGACAGTGACCCAAGCCAGAATCGAACCTGGGACCCTGGAACTGTGAAGCAATTGTGCTATCCACAAGGCTACCGTGCTGCCCCTGAATATGTAATGGAACCTACGAGGGAACAAGCGGTCCTAGATCTGCTCCTGTGTAATGAGGTAGGATCTCATAGTTAGGGATCATCTCGGAAGGAACGATCACAATATGGTGGAATTTAAAATACAGATGGAGGGTGAGAAGGTAAAATCAAGCACTAGTATTTTGTGCTTAAACAAAGGAGATTACAATGGGATGAGAGAAGAACTAGCTAAAGTAGACTGGGAGCAAAGATTTTATGGTGAAATAGTTGAGGAACAGTGGAGAACCTTCCAAGTGATTTTTCACAGTGCTCATCAAAGGTTTATACCAACAAAAAGGAAGGATGGTAGAAAGAGGGAAAATGGCCCGTGGATATCTAAGGAAATAAGGGAGAGTATCAAATTGAAGGAAAAAGCATACAAAGTAGCAAAGATCAGTGGGAGACTAGAGGACTGGGAAATCTTTAGGGGGCAACAGAAAGCTACTAAAAAAGCTATAATTACGAGAGTAAACTTGCTCAGAATATAAAAACAGATAGTAAAAGTTTCTACAAATATATAAAACAAAAAAGAGTGGCGAAGGTAAATACTAGTCCTTTAGAGGATGAGAAGGGAGATTTAATAATGGGAGATGAGGAAATGGCTGAGGAACTGAACAGGCTTTTTGGGTCGGTCTTCACAGTGGAAGACACAAATAACATGCCAGTGACTGATGGAAATGAGGCTATGACAGGTGAGGACCTTGAGAGGATTGTTATCATTAAGGAGATAGTGATGGGCAAGCTAATGGGGCTAAAGGTAGACAAGTCTCCTGGCCCTGATGGAATGCATCCCAGAGTGCTAAAAAAGATGGCTAGGGAAATTGCAAATGCACTAGTGATAATTTACCAAAATTCACTAGACTCTGGGGTGGTCCCGGTGGATTGGAAATTAGCAAACGTGACACCACTGTTTAAAAAAGGAGATAGGCAGAAAGCGGGTAATTATAGGCCAGTGAGCTTAACTTCGGTAGTAGGGAAGATGCTGGAATCTATCATCAGGGAAGAAATAGCGAGGCATCTGGATGGAAATTGTCCCATTGGGCAGATGCAGCATGGGTTCATAAAGGGCAGGTGGTGCTTCAGTAATTTAGTGGAATTTTTTGAGGACATTACCAGTGCGGAAGATAACGGGGAGCCAATGGATGTGGTATATCTGGATTTCCAGAAAGCCTTTGACAAGGTGCCACACAAAAGGTTGCTGCATAAGATAAAGATGCATGGCATTAAGGGGAAAGTAGTAGCATGGATAGAGGATTGATTAATTTATAGAAAGCAAAGAGTGGGGATTAATGGGTGTTTCTCTGGTTGGCAATCAGTAGCCAGTGGTGTCCCTCAGGGATCAGTGTTGGGCCCACAATTGTTCACAATTTACATAGATGATTTGGAGTTGGGGACCAAGGGCAATGTGTCCACGTTTGCAGACAACACTAAGATGAATGGTAAAGCAAAAAGTGCAGAGGACACTGGAAGTCTGCAGAGGGATTTGGATAGGCTAAGTGAATGGGCTAGTGTCTGGCAGATGGAATACAATGATGACAAATGTGAGGTTATCCATTTTGGTAGGAATAACAGCAAAAGGGATTATTATTTAAATGATAAAATATTAAAACATGCTGCTGTGCAGAGAGACCTGGGCGTGCTAGTGCATGAGTCGCAAAAAGATGGTTTACAGGTGCAACAGGTGAATAAGAAGGCAAATGGAATTTTGTCCTTCATTGCTAGAGGGATGGAGTTTAAGACTAGGGAGGTTATGCTGCAATTGTATAAGGTGTTAGTGAGGCCACACCTGGAGTATTGTGTTCAGTTTTGGTCTCCTTACTTGAGAAAGGACGTACTGGCACTGGAGGGTGTGCAGAGGAGATTCACTAGGTTAATCCCAGAGCTGAAGGGGTTGGATTACGAGGAGAGATTGAGTAGACTGGGACTGTACTCGTTGGAATTTAGAAGGATGAGGGGGGATCTTATAGAAACATATAAAATTATGAAGGGAATAGATAGGATAGATGCGGGCAGGTTGTTTCCACTGGCGGGTGAAAGCAGAACTAGGGGGCGTAGCCTCAAAATAAGGGGAAGTAGATTTAGGACTGAGTTTAGGAGGAACTTCTTCACCCAAAGGGTTGTGAATCTATGGAATTCCTTGCCCAGTGATGCAGTAGAGGCTCCTTCATTAAATGTTTTTAGAATTCCGCCCAGTGTCTCCTTCTCATTGATCAAATATTTCTTTTGATGAATATTTTGTTTCCGAGAAAAATAACTAACAGGCTTTTTGATTATTTTGTCATCTTCCTGTAACAGTACAGCACCAACACCCACATCACTCATAATTGCCAGCTTCAATTGCTTGGCAAAATTAGGTGTCATCAACACTGGTGCACTGGTTAACACAGGTTTCAGATTATCAAATGCTTCCTGACATTCTGACGTCTACTGAAATTTCCTGGGCTTTTTTGTAAGGTCGGTCAGTGGAGAACCACCTTGCATTGAATTCGGGTAGAAACCACTCACGCCCAGAAATCTCAGAACTTCTCTCCTCGTTGCTGGTATTGGAAATTCTCCAATATCTTCATTTTCACATTCAGTTGGACTACTGACCATGTCCAAAAGTATGGTCTAAGAATGAAATTTCTTACGTGAATTCATTTTTAGCCAAGTTTCCCACCAATCCAGCCTCCCGTAGTCGATTGAATAAATCTTTAAAATTTTCCAAATGCTCCTTCTACATTTGCCTGAACACCATCAAATCGTCAATGTACACGGCACAATTTGGGCAGCACGGTAGCATAGTGGCTAGCACTGTGGCTTCACAGCACCAAGGTCCCAGGTTCGATTCCCCACAGGAAGATGACGGAGTCTGCATGTTCTCCCCGTGTGTGCGTGGGTTTCCTCCGGGTGCTCCGGTTTCCTCCCACAGTCCAAAGACGGCAGGTTAGGTGGATTGGCCATGATAAATTGCCCTTAGTGTCCAAAAAGGTTAGGAGGGGTTATTGGGTTGAGGGGATGGGGTGAAAGTATGGTGCAGACTCGATAGGCCGAATTGCCTCCTTCTGCACTGGATGTTCTATGTTCTAATTGTTTAGTCCAGAAATGGCTTTGTTGGTTAATCTTTGGAATGTTGCTGGTACATTCTTCATTCCAAATGGCATAACTTTAAACTGATACAAATCATTTGGCATCACAAAAGCCGTCATCCTGTCTTGTAAAGGTACTTGCCACTATCCTTTAAGTAAGTCAAGTTTTGGAATAAAATGCTTTTGTCCTATCTTTTCAAAAATCTTCCAAATGAGGAATAGGATATGAATCTGACTTTGTAACTGCATTGACTTTTCTATAGTCCACACAACATTGTGTTCCATCCGGTTTTGGTATCATCACAATATGTGAGTTCCAATCACTGCAACTCACTTCAATGATATCATTCTTTTTTATTAATACATTATATTGAGGTATTTGTTGGTATTATAACAACAACACAATAAACAATGTACATGAAACTATAAACATAATGCAAAAGCCATCTCCCTCCCTTACAGGTCCCACCTTTACTAACCCCCTACTCTAAGCTAAACTAACCCCCCCCCACCCCCCCACTTCTGCTGACGATTAATTTTCCACAAAGAAGTCGACGAACGGCTGCCACCGCCGGGTGAACCCTAACAGTGACCTTCTCAAGGCGAACTTGATTTTCTCCAAACAGAGAAAGCTAGCCATGTCCGATAGCCAGGTCTCCGACTTTGGGGGCTTTGAGTCCCTCCAAGCTAATAGTATCCATCTCCGGGCTACTGGGGAAGCAAAGGCCAGAACGTCTGCCTCTCCTCCTGGATTCCCGGGTCTTCCGACACCCCGGAAATCACCACCTCTGGACTCAATGCCACCCTTGTTTTTAACCCCGTGGACATGACATCTGCAAACCCCTGCCAAAATCCCCGAAGCTTCGGACATGCCCAGAACATGGTTCGCTGGTCCTCCCGCACATTTTGCACACCTGTCCTCCACCCCAAAGAATCTGCTCATCCGGGCCACTCTCATGTGAGCCCGGTGAACGACCTTGAATTGTATCAGGCTGAGCCTGGCACATGTTGCGGACGCGTTGACTCTACTCAACGTGTCCGCCCAGAGGCCATCCTCTCCTCCCAGCTCCTCCTCCCACTTGCGCTTCAGCTCCTCGGTCTGCGTCTCCTCTGACCCCATAAGTTCCTTCTAAATGTCCGAGATGCTCCCTTCTCCTACCCACCCTCTGGAAACTACCCTGTCCTGAATCCCCCTTAGCGGTAGGAGCGGGAAGGTTGACGCCTGTTTACGTAGGAAGTCCCGCCCCTGCAGATACCTGAATTTGTTTCCCCTCGCCAACCCAAACTTCTCCTCCAACACCCTCATACTCGGAAAGCTCCCCTCTATAAACATGTCCCCCATCCTCTCAATCCCTGCTCTCCGCCATAACCGGAACCCCCCATCCATACTTCCCGGGGCAAACCGGTGATTATTACAGATTGGGGACCAGACCGATGCTCCCTCTGCTCCCACATGTCTCCTCCATTGCCCCCAGACTCTCAGGGCCGCCACCACCACGGGGCTGGTGGTGTACCGTGTCGGCGGGAACGGCAGAGGCGCAGTTACCAATGCCCCCAAACTAGTGCCCTTGCATGAAGCCGCGTCCATACGCTCCCAGGCCGACCCCTCCCCCACCACCCACTTCCTGATCATGGCTGTATTCACCGCCCAGCAATAGTTACTAAAATTTGGCAGCGCCAGCCCGCCCTCTCCCCGACTCCGCTCAAGCATTACCTTCCTTACTCGCGGGGTCTTGCCCACTCAAACAATGATATCATTCTTAACCATGCTGTGAATCCCCTTTAGCACCTGTGCTACCTTTAGTGCGAGCACCAGGAAAACAGAGGATGGGATTCTCCATTACCCGAGGCCAAATTGTGTTCGGCGATCAGGCGGAGAATGGGCTCTGACGCCGAAATTGGGGCCAGTGCGGGTTTGACGCCAGTCAGCCTCCTCCAAACTGATGCCAACACCATTGCAACAGCGTTGCCGCATCATCGGCCGCCCACCCGCGATGCTCTGCCCCCGATGGGCCAAGTTCCCGACGGCGGGGACACGTGTGGTCTCAGTCGTGCGGGGACCCGACGTGGAGGCTGCGGACTGTGTCCAGCGCAGACACACTCGGCTGGGATCCGTGCCGCTGACCGGGGTGCCTTCTGCGAGGGCTGGGGGACTGGTGGGTGTCGCCAGGGAGTGGGCTGTGGGGTCACTGAAGGTGGGTTGGGTCCGTGCAAGGCTGCCACCATGTAGCACGGCGCGGTCGCTGCAGTCGGCACCGTGCACATGTGTGGCCTGGGACCCGGCCATTCTCTGGACGTTTTTGGCGCAGGAGGCGGGAGTTTCACCGAGCGCCAGTGGTAGGTCCTCTCCGGTCCTGGAATCAGTGAGGGTTTCACGCTAATTGTTTGGTCGTAAAAGACTACACATGCTCTGCTGGTGCTGGCATGTAGCCGCTGAAACGGGGAATCATGCCCATAATCTCTCAAATGGAGAATTCTGACCCTTACACTTTGTGGTATTATCAGGTATTGCAGTACCCGAGAGGCTGAAAACCACTGGTTAAACCTAGGAGTTTACCATTGGCTGTTTGGTATGTAGCTCCGCCCTGACAGGCGGGGTATAAGAACCGGTGCCGTCCCAGCAGCCCTCATTCTGTACCGAAGCTGCTGGGGAACAGTTCTAGTCTATTAAAGCCTTCAGTTATGTTACTACCTCGTCTTTAATTGTAATTGATCGCGCATCAATTTAATCGACTACACTTAAGCTGAAAGGATGGATCTCCGAATCAAGCCAGAGTGTCTACAACTCAGCCCCCACGCGGAGAACTCGGCGGCGATATTTAAGCACTGGCTGGTGTGCTTTAAAGGCTACCTCGAGACGGCCGGAGGCACCCCCTCAGGAGAACAGAAACTGCACGTCCTGCACTCAAGGGTCAGCCCGGGGATCTACACCCTCATCGAGGAGGCGGAGGACTTCGATGCTGCGATTGAACTGTTAAAAGCACATTATATCCGCCTGTAAATCAGGTCTACGCACGTCACCTGCTTACAACAAGACGGCAAAGCCCCGGGGAATCGTTGGAGGACTTCTACCGTGTGCTACTGGTGCTGGACAGAAACTGTGGCTGCCCGCAAGTTTCGGGGAGCGGGCACACGGAACTCCTAATCCGGGACGCCTTCGTAGCAGGTATGAGCTCCTCAGAGATCCGCCAAAGACTTTTAGAAAAGGACACCCTGGGACTGAGAGAGGCATGCGCCCTGGCAGGGTCCATGGATGTTGCCTCCAGAAACGCACAGTCCTATGCGCCCGACTGCGCGGCGGCCCCCTGGGCAGCGTGGCATCCCGCAGCGGCAGCCCCGCAGACCTTCCCCCTGTCCCCGCAGGCCTGCGTCGTAAGCCGGCCCGCTAACTCCGTCGGGCCCCGCTGTTTCTTCTGCGGGCAGGCGAAGCACCCCCACCAGCGCTGCCCGGCCCGCACCTCAACCTGCAAAGGGTGCGGCAAGAAGGGCCATTTTTGGGGGGTCTGCCAGGCACGAGCCGTGGCCGCGGTCTCCAGCGACTCCGGACCGCCGCGGCAACCTTCCCTTCGGGCCCCAGGCGGCCAGCACTCACCGCCACCCCCCCTATCCTAGGGCCACGTGCGACCCACGGGTGCAGCCATCTTGCCCCTCGGACACCACGCTGGATGGAATGGGCACCCCCGCCACCATTTTGTCCATCCCCGCCGCCATTTTGCCCATCCCCGACCACCATCTGCGACCCATGGGAGACGCCAATTTGGATGGGGCCCCAGGCCCCCAGCACGGCCGACTACACGCTGCCCGATCAAAATCCGCAACTACTTCATCTGGCCTCGGTGACTCTGGACCAAAATCGACCTCGGACACTCGCAACAGCAACGACGACGGTCTTCATCAACGGCCACGAGACGTCGTGCCCGATTGACTCTGGGAGCACGGAAAGCTTTGTTCACCCCGACACGGTAAGACGCTGTTCGCTTGTAACCCACCCTGTAAACCAAAGGATCTCCCTGGCCTCCGGGTCACACTCGGTGGAGATAAAGGGGTTCTGCCTAGCGAACCTCACTGTCCAAGGCAGGAGATTCAACAATTTCCGCCTTTATGTCCTGCCGCACCTCTGCGCGGCTACCCTCCTGGGGTTGGACTTCCAATGTAACTTGCAAAGCCTGACCTTTAAATTCGGCGGCCCTATACCTCCCCTTACTGTCTGCGGCCTCGCGACCCTTAAGGTCGACCCGCCTTCCCTGTTTGCGAACCTCACCCCGGATTGCAAACCCGTCGCCACCAGGAGCAGACGGTACAGTGCCCAGGACCGGACCTTCATCAGGTCAGAGGTCCAAAGGCTACTGAGGGAAGGGGTCATCGAAGCGAGCAACAGTCCTTGGGGAGCTCAAGTAGTGGTGATAAAGACCGGCGAGAAGCATAGGGTGGTCATTGACTACAGTCAGACCATCAAACGGTTTACGCAGCTGGATGCGTACCCTCTCCCCCGCATATCCGACCTGGTAAACAGGATCGCGCAATACAAGGTCTTCTCCACGGTGGATCTCAAATCCGCCTACCATCAGCTACCCCTCCGCAATAGTGACCACAAGTACACTGCCTTCGAAGCAGATGGGCGGCTCTATCAATTTTTAAGGGTTCCCTTTGGTGTCACTAACGGGGTCTCGGTCTTCCAGCGAGAGATGGACTGAATGGTTGACCGGTACGGCTTACGCGCAACATTCCCGTATCTTGATAACGTCACCATCTGCGGCCATGACCAGCAGGACCACGACACCAACCTCTGAAAATCTCTCCAGACCGCGAAAATCCTTAACTTAACGTATAATAAGGATAAATGCGTATTTAGCACCGACCGCCTAGCCATCCTCGGCTACGTAGTGCGAAATGGAGTTATAGGCCCCGACCCTGAGCGCATGCGCCCCCTTATGGAGTTCCCCCTCCCTCACTGCCCAAAGCCCTGAAACGCTGCCTCGGGTTTTTCAGTTATTACGCCCAGTGGGTCCCCAACTACGCTGACAAAGTCCGACCCCTAATCCAGTCCACAACCTTCCCCCTGTCGATAGAGGCCCGCCAGGCCTTCAGCCGCATCAAAGTAGACATTGCAAAGGCCACGATGCGCGCCATCGACGAGTCCCTCCCCTTCCAGGTCGAGAGCGATGCGTCCGACGCAGCTCTGGCCGCCACCCTTAACCAAGCGGGCAGACCCGTGGCCTTCTTCTCCCGTACTGTCCATGCTTCCGAAATTCGCCATTCCTCGGTCGAAAAAGAGGCACAAGCCATAGTAGAAGCTGTGCGACATTGGAGGCATTACCTGGCCGGCAGGAGATTCACTCTCCTCACTGGCCAACGGTCGGTGGCGTTCATGTTCGATAATGCACAGCGGGGCAAGATAAAAGACGACAAGATCTTGCGGTGGAGGATAGAACTCTCCATCTACAACTATGAGATCTTGTATCGTCCGGGGAAGCTAAACGAGCCTCCTGATGCCCTGTCCCGCAGCACATGTGCCAACGCACAAGTGGACCGCCTCCGAGCCCTCCACGAGGACCTCTGCCACCCGGGGGTCACTCGTCTTTTCCACTTCATTAAGACCCGCAACCTGCCCTACTCCTCAACTTAAGCAAGGAGTCAGGAGGGCTAGAAGGGGTCACGAAAAGTCATTGGCAAATAGGGTTAAGGAAAATCCCAAGGCTTTTTACACGTACATAAAAAGCAAGAGGGTAGCCAGGGAAAGGGTTGGCCCACTGAAGGATAGGCAAGGGAATCTATGTGTGGAGCCAGAGGAAATGGGCGAGGTACTAAATGAATACTTTGCATCAGTATTCACCAAAGAGAAGGAATTGGTAGATGTTGAGTCTGGAGAAGGGGGTGTAGATAGCCTGGGTCACATTGTGATCCAAAAAGACGAGGTGTTGGGTGTCTTAAAAAATATTAAGGTAGATAAGTCCCCAGGGCCTGATGGGATCTACCCCAGAATACTGAAGGAGGCTGGAGAGGAAATTGCTGAGGCCTTGACAGAAATCTTTGGATCCTCGCTGTCTTCAGGGGATGTCCCGGAGGACTGGAGAATAGCCAATGTTGTTCCTCTGTTTAAGAAGGGTAGCAAGGATAATCCCGGGAACTACAGGCCGGTGAGCCTTACTTCAGTGGTAGGGAAATTACTGGAGAGAATTCTTCGAGACAGGGTCTACTCCCATTTGGAAGCAAATGGACGTATTAGTGAGAGGCAGCACGGTTTTGTGAAGGGGAGGTCGTGTCTCACTAACTTGATAGAGTTTTTCGAGGAGGTCACTAAGATGATTGATGCAGGTAGGGCAGTAGATGTTGTCTATATGGACTTCAGTAAGGCCTTTGACAAGGTCCCTCATGGTAGACTAGTACAAAAGGTGAAGTCACACGGGATCAGGGGTGAGCTGGCTACGTGGATACAGAACTGGCTAGGCCATAGAAGGCAGAGAGTAGCAATGGAGGGATGCTTTTCTAATTGGAGGGCTGTGACCAGTGGTGTTCCACAGGGATCAGTGCTGGGACCTTTGCTCTTTGTAGTATATATAAATGATTTGGAGGAAAATGTAACTGGTCTGATTAGTAAGTTTGCAGACGACACAAAGGTTGGTGGAATTGCGGATAGCGATGTTGACTGTCTGAGGATACAGCAGGATTTAGATTGTCTGGAGACTTGGGCGGAGAGATGGCAGATGGAGTTTAATCCGGACAAATGTGAGGTAATGCATTTTGGAAGGTCTAATGCAGGTAGGGAATATACAGTGAATGGTAGAACCCTCAAGAGTATTGAAAGTCAAAGAGATCTAGGAGTACAGGTCCACAGGTCATTGAAAGGGGCAACACAGGTGGAGAAGGTAGTCAAGAAGGCATACGGCATGCTTGCCTTCATTGGCCGGGGCATTGAGTATAAGAATTGGCAAGTCATGTTGCAGCTGTATAGAACCTTAGTTAGGCCACACTTGGAGTATAGTGTTCAATTCTGGTCGTCACACTACCAGAAGGATGTGGAGGCTTTAGAGAGGGTGCAGAAGAGATTTACCAGAATGTTGCCTGGTATGGAGGGCATTAGCTATGAGGAGCGGTTGAATAAACTCGGTTTGTTCTCACTGGAACGAAGGAGGTTGAGGGGCGACCTGATAGAGGTATACAAAATTATGAGGGGCATAGACAGAGTGGATAGTCAGAGGCTTTTCCCCAGGGTAGAGGGGTCAATTACTAGGGGGCATAGGTTTAAGGTGAGAGGGGCAAGGTTTAGAGTAGATGTACGAGGCAAGTTTTTTACGCAGAGGGTAGTGGGTGCCTGGAACTCGCTACCGGAGGAGGTAGTGGAAGCAGGGACGATAGTGTCATTTAAGGGACATCTTGACAAATACATGAATAGGATGGGAATAGAAGGATACGGACCCAGGAAGTGTAGAAGATTGTAGTTTAGTCGGGCAGCATGGTCGGCACGGGCTTGGAGGGCCGAAGGGCCTGTTCCTGTGCTGTACATTTCTTTGTTCTTTGTTCTTTGTCCACCGAGGAGGTCAGGACAGTCACCAGGGACTGCCAAATCTGCACGGAGTGCAAACCGCACTTCTACCGGCCATAGAGGGCGCACCTGATAAAGGCTTCCCGTCCCTTTGAACGCCTCAGCATGGACTTCAAAGGCCCCCTCCCCTCCACCGACCGCAACACGTACTTCCTGAACGTGATCGACGAGTACTCCCGGTTCCCATTCGCCATCCCCTGCCCAGACATGACCACAACCACCGTCATCAAGGCCCCCCAGGCTATCTTTACACTGTTCGGTTTCCCCCCGTACATACACAGTGAGAGGGGGTCCTCCTTTATGAGCGACGAACTGCGTCAATTCCTGCTCAACAGGGGCATTGCCTCAAGCAGGACGACCAGTTACAACCCCCGGGGAAATGGGCAGGTAGAGAGGGAGAAAGGAACGGTCTGGAAGACCGTTCTACTGGCGCTATGATCCAGGAATCTCCCAGTCTCCCGCTGGCAAGATGTCCTCCCGGAGGCCCTCCACGGCACCCTGTCTCTGCTCTGTACAACTACCAACCAGACACCTCATGAACGCCTCCTTGTCTTCCCCAGGAAGTCCTCCTCCGGGACCTCGCTAGCAACACCCGGACCCATCCTGCTTCGGAATCATGTGCGGGTGCACAAGTCGGACCCGTTGGTCAAGAGGGTCCACCTGCTGCACGCTAACCCCCAGTACGCCTACGTGGCGTTCCCTGATGGCTGGCAAGATACAGTCTCCCTTCGGGACCTGGCGCCCGCCGGAACCCCACGTGCACCCGAACCATTCCCCCCCCCCTCCACAGCACCTCACAGGAGGGTCAGTCCTCCCGCCGCTCCTGCCTAGGCCCTCCCACCCACCGATGTCCCCTACAGGCGCCCCCCTCTCGTGTCAACCGTTTGCCCCACCAGCGCCATCTAGGGATGACGAAGCTGCCATGGAGGCCGATGCCACGCTCCCAGAGTCGCAGACGCCCGGACTCCCACCAGAATCACCACCGAAGCCCAGACCATCCAGGAGGACGACCAGGCCACCCGACCGACTGATTGCTTCACTGTAACTGTAGCTGTAAATGAACACAATGTATATATCTTCCAAGCTTGTAAATATTCTCGACAACCCTGTAAGGAGGTATCACGGTACCTCCGTATCTGATCATACCATGTTAGATGCCATTATAACCCCTGGCCACCACCCCCGCCGGACTCTTTTTTTAACAGGGGGTGAATGTGGTATTATCAGGTATTGCAGTACCCGAGAGGCTGAAGACCATTGGTTAAACCTAGGAGTTTACCATTGGCTGTTTGGTATGTAGCTCCGCCCTGACAGGCGGGGTATAAGAACCGGTGCCGTCCCAGCAGCCTTCATTCTGTACCGAAGCTGCTGGGGAACAGTTCTAGTCTATTAAATCCTTCAGTTATGTTACTACCTCGTCTTTAATTGTAATTGATCGTGTATCACATTTTAGATCCAGTGTTAGTTCATTGGATATCTTGCAGTTTTGGGATAGAGACTTGGCAACTAATTGTGATGAGGAGACATGGGGCAGCATATGGGATTATGCCACTGCAACTTTGGTATGCAACAGAATAAAGGAGACTCTGTTCAAGATACTGCACCGTTGCATATCACACTGAATTTTAGGCACAGGTTTGAATCTTCTGTATTCCTGATGTGCCTGAAGTGCCTGGTAGTCGAGGGTGATTATATGCACTGTGTATGGACCTGTGTGAAGATGAAACCTTATTGGCTTGGTGTAATTAAGGAGCTGGAGAGGATATTTGGCACTGCCTTGGAATTTGATCCTTTATTCTGAAATCTGGGTCTTGTTGACATGAATGAAAAGGCTGTAAACAGTCTAACGTTTTGTAAAATTATCCTCTGCTCCTGGATCAGTGACAAATATCCTTTGATTCAAAACTGGCATAAAATAGTCTTGGAAAATATCCCTATGGAATCCCCGCATCTGCGATCCGTTCTAAGTCAGGTACATTCCGTGAAGTGTGGGACCCCGATCTCGGATTTATAGTCTGCTGTGTCTGACCTGCTCCTGCAAGGTTTCCCCATTTTCCCACTGATCCGGTTTAGAAATACATTCATTCTTTAGGGCGGTGGCTCTGAATTTATCCTGTCTCTCTCTCTCTTATTTTTCCAGAAATATCTTTTCTGTACCAGTTCCGTTTCGAAACTTTGTCCCGTTGTCTGTAAAAATGACAAAATTATAATAAAAATATGTATTGAAAAATTCACGGCAACAGTTTCTAGTCCTGGATTAGTGACTCAGAAGGTTAATGATTTGAGTTGTAGGAAGAGGAAGTATTTTCTTTTTCACTGAAGTTGAAATGTCAACAATGGATAGAAGTCTGCAGAATATGGAAGATATTGGGAAAAATGTTACTGCTTTTATGGAATCTACACTCATTTTAACTCTCACTTGTATGTGTTTTAAATAGATATTTAAATTAACTCCTAATTTCATATTTGATAATACGATATTATTTTATTTTCCTGGACAGTTTCTGAAGTTAGTCGAGAGACTTCAGTTTTGATATTCTCTGATTGGCCAGGATTGTCTCCAGTAGAATTTGAGGCTGTCACAATTTATTGTAAATGACCTCCCCAGTTGTTTACAAACCCATTTGACATGGTCACTGTCAATTAACAAAATCACAAAGCTTTGAGTCCAAAGATTTTATCTTGTTTTAAAGCTTAATTATCTTCTACAATTCTCAATCAGTTTGGTCTGATGGAAGTAACAGATCTGATTAGAAAGAGCTAATGTTATATGAAGAGCTTTAATGTTATGAACATTGCATTGAAAGCAATGTCCAGCTGTAAAAGCTTGGGATTTTTGCCAGGAGCTCCTGTCCTGAATTATTTCCATAACTCACTGGGATGACTCTTTAAACAGGAGCTGAGTAAAAGGTGATTCTGTTTTGGATTGGGGAATCTACACTGGTACTCTCGGAAAATGGAACCCATGCACGTCACTTACACAACTTAGATTAATCGATGGATAAAGAGATCCCCCAATGAGCCATTTAATAAATGTTTCACTGTGAATGTTGACCTTGTCTGTGGAGGTGAGGGAGGTCCCACATGTAATCCCATTGCTCAGTGTTATGTAACCCCAGTGATTTCAACTAAACGATGGATCCATATGGGGGCGAGATCATCCGGCAGGGATACAGGTGGGATCCTCGCGTCCTGCCGACAGCGTTCCCTGTCGTGGGCTTCTGAGGATACGGGGGTGGATTCAATGGGAAATCCCATCGACTGCAGCAGGACCAGAAGATTCTGCGATTGGCCAATGGCGGCCGCGTCCCGTCCCGAGCAACATGTGCGCGGAGGCCAGAGAATCTCGCGCAACATTATTGTTCGTTCATGGGGAGTGAGCCCTGCCGACTCATCATTCAGACCCTTAAACCAGGAAGTGAGCCATCTTCTCAATCAGCAGCTCAGTGTGGGAGGGGCACAGTGTGGGAGGGCCACAGTGTGGGAGGGGCTCAGTGTGGGAGGGGTCAGTGTGGGAGGGGTCAGTGTGGGAGGGGGTCGGTGTGGGAGGGGCTCAGTGTGGGAGGGCCACAGTGTGGGAGGGGCCCAGTGTGGGAGGGCCACAGTGTGGGAGGGGCTCAGTGTGGGAGGGGCTCAGTGTGGGAGGTGTCTGTGTGGGAGGGGCCCAGTGTGGAGGGACTCAGTGTGGAAGGGGTTCAGTGTGGGAGGGGCTCAGTATGGGAGGGGTCAGTGTGGGAGGGGTTCAGTGTGGGAGGGGCTCAATGATGGAGGGGCTCAGTGTGGGAGGGGCTCAGTGTGGGAGGGGTCAGTGTGGGAGGGGCTCAGTGTGGGAGGGGCTCAGTGTGGGAGGTGCAGAGTGTGGGAAAGGCTCAGCGTGGGAGGGGTTCAGTGTGGGAGGGGCTCAGTGTGGGAGGGGCTCCGTGTGGGAGGGGTTCAGTGTGGGAGGGGCTCAGTGTGTGAGGGTCTCAGTGTGGGAGGGGCTCAGTGTGGGAGGGACTCAGTGTGAGAGGGGCTCGGTGTGGGAGGGGCTCAGTATGGGAGGGGCTCAGTGTGGGAGGGGTTCAGTGTGGGAGGGTCTCAGTGTGGGAGGGGCTCAGTGTGGGAGGGGCTCAGTGTGGGAGGGGTTCAATGTGGGAGGGGCTCGGTGTGGGAGGGGCTCAGTGTGTGAGGAGTCAGTGTGGGAGGGGCTCCATGTGGGAGGGGTTCAATGTGGGAGGGGCTCAGTGTGGGAGGGGCTCAGTGTCGGAAGGGCTCAGTGTGGGAGGGGCTCAGTGTTAAAGGGGTTCAATGTGGGAGGGGCTCAGTGTGGGAGGGGCTCAGTGTGGGAGGGGCTCAGTGTGGGAAGGGCTCAGTGTGGGAGGGGCTTAGTGTTAAAGGGGTTCAATGTGGGAGGGGCTCGGTGTGGGAGGGGCTCAGTGTGGGAGGGGCTCAGGGTGGAGGGGCTCAGTGTGGGAGGGGTTCAATGTAGGAGGGGGTCAGTGTGGCAGGGGCTCAGTGAGGGAGGTGTTCAGGTGTTCAGTGTGGGAGGGGCTCGGTGTGCGAGGGGCTCAGTGTGTGAGTGGTCAGTGTGGGAGGGGCTCGGTGTGGGAGGGGTTCAATGTGGCAAGGGGTCAGTGTGGGCGGGGCTCAGTATGGGAGGGGCACAGTGTGGGAGGGTCTCAGTGTGGGAGGGGCTCAGTGTGGAGGGGCTCAGTGTGGGAGGGGTTCAATGTAGGAGTGGGTCAGTGTGGCAGGGGCTCAGTGAGGGAGGTGTTCAGGTGTTCAGTGTGTGAGGGGTCAGTGTGGGCGGGGCTCAGTATGGGAGGGGCACAGTGTGGGAGGGTCACAGTGTGCGAGGGGCTCAGTGTGGGAGGGTCTCAGTGTGCGAGGGGCTCAGTGTGGGAGGGTCTCAGTGTGCGAGGGGCTCAGTGTGGGAGGGGCTCAGTGTGGGATGGGCTCCGTGTGGGATGGGCTCAGTGTAGGAGGGGCTCAGTGTGGGAGGGGCCCAGTGTGGGAGTTGCTCTGTGAGGGAGGGGCTCAGTGTGGGAGGGGCTCAGTGTGGGAGGTGCTCAGTGTGGGAGGGGCTCTCTGTGTCATGTAGGTGACAGACACACTTCGTCACGTTGGTGACAGACACACTGCGTCACGTTGGTGACAGACACACTGCGTCACGTTGGTGACACACACACTGCGTCACGTTGGTGACAGACACACTGCGTCACGTTGGTGACAGACGCACTGCGTCACGTTGGTGACAGACACACTGCGTCACGTTGGTGACAGACACACTGCATCACGTTGGTGACAGACACACTGCAGCACGTTGGTGACAGACACACTGCGTCACGTTGGTGACAGACACACTGCGTCACGTTGGTGACAGACACACTGCGTCACATTGGTGACACACACACTGCGGCACGTTGGTGACAGACACACTGCGTCACGTTGGTGACAGACACACTGCGTCACGTTGGTGACACACACACTGCGTCACGTTGGTGACAGACACACTGCGTCACGTTGGTGACAGACACACTGCGTCACGTTGGTGACACACACACTGCGTCACGTTGGTGACAGACACACTGCGTCACGTTGGTGACACACACACTGCGTCATGTTGGTGACTGACACACTGCGTCATGTTGGTGACAGACACACTGCGTCATGTTGGTGACAGACACACTGTGTCACGTTGGTGACAGACACACTGCGTCACGTTGGTGACAGACACACTGCGTCACGTTGGTGACAGACACACTGCGTCACGTTGGTGACAGACACTGCGTCACGTTGGTGACACACACACTGCGTCACGTTGGTGACAGACACACTGCGTCACGTTGGTGACAGACACACTGCGACACGTTGGTGACAGACACACTGCGTCACGTTGGTGACAGACAAACTGCGTCACGTTGGTGACAGACACACTGCGTCACGTTGGTGACACACACTGCGTCACATTGGTGACACACACACTGCGTCACGTTGGTGACAGACACACTGCGTCACGTTGGTGACAGACACACTGCGTCACGTTGGTGACAGACACACTGCGTCACGTTGGTGACAGACACACTGTGGCACGTTGGTGACACACACACTGCGGCACGTTGGTGACAGACACACTGCGGCACGTTGGTGACACACACACTGCGCCACGTTGGTGACAGACACACTGCGTCACGTTGGTGACACACACACTGCGTCACGTTGGTGACACACACACTGCGTCACGTTGGTGACACACACACTGCGTCACGTTGGTGACAGACACACTGCGTCACGTTGGTGACACACACACTGCGTCACGTTGGTGACAGACACACTGCATCACGTTGGTGACACACACACTGCGTCACGTTGGTGACAGACACACTGCGTCATGTTGGTGACAGACACACTGCGTCACGTTGGTGACAGACACACTGTGTCACATTGGTGACAGACACACTGCGTCACGTTGGTGACACACACACTGTGTCACGTTGGTGACAGATGCACTGCGTCACATTGGTGACAGACACACTGCGGCACGTTGGTGACACACACACTGCGTCACGTTGGTGACAGACACACTGCGTCATGTTGGTGACAGACACACTGCGTCACGTTGGTGACACACACACTTCGTCACGTTGGTGACACACACACTGCGTCACGTTGGTGACAGACACACCGTGTCACGTTGGTGACAGACACACTGCGTCACGTTGGTGACAGACACACTGCGTCACGTTGGTGACACACACACTGCGTCACGTTGGTGACAGACACACTGCGTCACGTTGGTGACACACACACTGCGTCACGTTGGTGACAGACACACTGTGTCACGTTGGTGACAGACACACTGCGCCACGTTGGTGACAGACACACTGCGTCACGTTGGTGACAGACACACTGCGGCACGTTGGTGACAGGCACACTGCGTCACGTTGGTGACACACACACCGCGTCACGTTGGTGACAGACACACCGCGTCACGTTGGTGACTGACACACTGCGTCACGTTGGTGACAGACACACTGCGTCACGTTGGTGACAGACACACTGCGTCACGTTGGTGACAGACACACTGTGTCACGTTGGTGACAGACACACTGCGTCACGTTGGTGACACACACACTGCGTCATGTTGGTGACTGACACACTGCATCATGTTGGTGACAGAAACACTGTGTCACGTTGGTGACAGACACACTGCGTCACGTTGGTGACAGACACACTGCGGCACGTTTGTGACACACACACTGCGTCACGTTGGTGACAGACACACTTCGTCACGTTGGTGACAGACACACTGCGTCACGTTGGTGACAGACACACCGCGTTACGTTGGTGACACACACTGCGTCACGTTGGTGACACACACACTGTGTCACGTTGGTGACAGACACACTGCGTCACGTTGGTGACAGACACACTGCGTCACGTTGGTGACAGACGCACTGCGTCACGTTGGTGACACACACTGCGTCACGTTGGTGACACACACACTGCGTCACGTTGGTGACAGACACACTGCATCACGTTGGTGACAGAAGCACTGCGTCACGTTGGTGACAGACACACTGCGTCACGTTGGTGACAGACGCACTGCGTCACGTTGGTGACACACACTGCGTCACGTTGGTGACACACACACTGTGTCACGTTGGTGACAGACACACTGCGTCACGTTGGTGACAGACACACTGCGTCACGTTGGTGACAGACGCACTGCGTCACGTTGGTGACACACACTGCGTCACGTTGGTGACACACACACTGCGTCACGTTGGTGACAGACACACTGCATCACGTTGGTGACAGACGCACTGCGTCACGTTGGTGACAGACACACTGCGTCACGTTGGTGACAGACACACTGCATCACGTTGGTGACAGACACACTGCAGCACGTTGGTGACAGACACACTGCGTCACGTTGGTGACAGACACACTGCGGCACGTTGGTGACAGACACCCTGCGTCACGTTGGTGACAGACACACTGCGTCACGTTGGTGACACACACACTGCGTCACGTTGGTGACAGACACACTGCGTCACGTTGGTGACAGACACACTGCGTCACGTTGGTGACACACACACTGCGTCACGTTGGTGACACACACACTGCGTCACGTTGGTGACACACACACTGCGTCATGTTGGTGACTGACACACTGCGTCATGTTGGTGACAGACACACTGCGTCATGTTGGTGACAGACACACTGTGTCACGTTGGTGACAGACACACTGCGTCACGTTGGTGACAGACACATTGCGTCACGTTGGTGACAGACACACTGCGTCACGTTGGTGACACACACTGCGTCACGTTGGTGACACCACACTGCGTCACGTTGGTGACAGACACACTGCGTCACGTTGGTGACAGGCACACTGCGACACGTTGGTGACAGACACACTGCGTCACGTTGGTGACAGACACACTGCGTCACGTTGGTGACAGGCACACTGCGTCACGTTGGTGACAGACACACTGCGTCACGTTGGTGACAGACACACTGCGTCACGTTGGTGGCACAGACTGCGTCACGTTGGTGACACACACACTGCGTCACGTTGGTGACAGACACACTGCGTCACGTTGGTGACAGACACACTGCGGCACGTTGGTGACAGACACACTGCGGCACGTTGGTGGCAGACACACTGCGTCACGTTGGTGACAGACACACTGTGTCACGTTGGTGACAGACACACTGCGCCACGTTGGTGACAGACACACTGCGTCACGTTGGTGACAGACACACTGCGTCACGTTGGTGACAGACACACCGTGTCACGTTGGTGACAGACACACTGCGGCACGTTGGTGACAGACACACTGCGTCACGTTGGTGACAGACACACTGCGTCACGTTGGTGACACACACACTGCGTCAAGTTGGTGACAGACACACTGCGTCACGTTGGTGACTGACACACTGCGTCACGTTGGTGACAGACACACTGCGTCACGTTGGTGACAGACACACTGCGTCACGTTGGTGACACACACACTGCGTCAAGTTGGTGACAGACACACTGCGTCACGTTGGTGACACACACACTGCGTCACGTTGGTGACAGACACACTGCGTCACGTTGGTGACAGACACACTGCGTCACGTTGGTGACAGACACACTGCGTCACGTTGGTGACAGACACACTGTGTCACGTTGGTGACAGACACACTGCGTCACGTTGGTGACACACACACTGCGTCACGTTGGTGACACACACACTGCGTCATGTTGGTGACTGACACACTGCATCATGTTGGTGACAGACACACTGCGGCACGTTGGTGACAGACACACTGTGTCACGTTGGTGACAGACACACTGCGGCACGTTGGTGACACACACACTGCGACACGTTGGTGACACACACACTGTGTCACGTTGGTGACAGGCACACTGCGTCACGTTGGTGACAGACACACTGCGGCACGTTGGTGACACACACACTGCGACACGTTGGTGACACACACACTGCGTCACGTTGGTGACAGACACACTGCGTCACGTTGGTGACACACACACTGCGGCACGTTGGTGACAGACACACCGCGTCACGTTGGTGACAGACACACTGCGTCACGTTGGTGACAGACGCACTGCGTCACGTTGGTGACACACACTGCGTCACGTTGGTGACAGACACACTGCATCACGTTGGTGACAGACACACTGCAGCACATTGGTGACAGACACACTGCGTCACGTTGGTGACAGACACACTGCGTCACGTTGGTGACAGACACACTGCGTCACGTTGGTGACACACACACTGCGGCACGTTGGTGACAGACACCCTGCGTCACGTTGGTGACAGACACACTGCGTCACGTTGGTGACACACACACTGCGTCACGTTGGTGACAGACACACTGCGTCACGTTGGTGACAGACACACTGCGTCACGTTGGTGACACACACACTGCGTCACGTTGGTGACACACACACTGCGTCATGTTGGTGACTGACACACTGCGTCATGTTGGTGACAGACACACTGCGTCACGTTGGTGACAGACACACTGTGTCACGTTGGTGACAGACACACTGCGTCACGTTGGTGACAGACACACTGCGTCACGTTGGTGACAGACACACTGCGTCACGTTGGTGACACACACTGCGTCACGTTGGTGACACCACACTGCGTCACGTTGGTGACAGACACACTGCGTCACGTTGGTGACAGACACACTGCGACACGTTGGTGACAGACACACTGCGTCACGTTGGTGACAGACACACTGCGTCACGTTGGTGACAGACACACTGCGTCACGTTGGTGACAGACACACTGCGTCACGTTGGTGGCACAGACTGCGTCACGTTGGTGACAGACACACTGCGTCACGTTGGTGACAGACACACTGCGGCACGTTGGTGACAGACACACTGCGGCACGTTGGTGACAGACACACTGCGTCACGTTGGTGACAGACACACTGCGTCACGTTGGTGACACACACACTGTGTCACGTTGGTGACAGACACACTGCGCCACGTTGGTGACAGACACACTGCGTCACGTTGGTGACAGACACACTGCGTCACGTTGGTGACAGACACACCGTGTCACGTTGGTGACAGACACACTGCGGCACGTTGGTGACAGACACACTGCGTCACGTTGGTGACAGACACACTGCGTCACGTTGGTGACACACACACTGCGTCAAGTTGGTGACAGACACACTGCGTCACGTTGGTGACAGACACACTGCGTCACGTTGGTGACAGACACACTGCGTCACGTTGGTGACAGACACACTGCGTCACGTTGGTGACACACACACTGCGTCACGTTGGTGACACACACACTGCGTCAAGTTGGTGACAGACACACTGCGTCACGTTGGTGACACACACACTGCGTCACGTTGGTGACAGACACACTGCGTCACGTTGGTGACTGACACACTGCGTCACGTTGGTGACAGACACACTGCGTCACGTTGGTGACAGACACACTGTGTCACGTTGGTGACAGACACACTGCGTCACGTTGGTGACACACACACTGCGTCACGTTGGTGACACACACACTGCGTCATGTTGGTGACTGACACACTGCATCATGTTGGTGACAGACACACTGCGGCACGTTGGTGACAGACACACTGTGTCACGTTGGTGACAGACACACTGCGGCACGTTGGTGACACACACACTGCGACACGTTGGTGACACACACACTGTGTCACGTTGGTGACAGACACACTGCGTCACGTTGGTGACAGACACACTGCGGCACGTTGGTGACACACACACTGCGACACGTTGGTGACACACACACTGCGTCACGTTGGTGACAGACACACTGCGTCACGTTGGTGACACACACACCGCGGCACGTTGGTGACAGACACACCGCGTCACGTTGGTGACAGACACACTGCGTCACGTTGGTGACAGACGCACTGCGTCACGTTGGTGACACACACTGCGTCACGTTGGTGACACACACACTGCGTCACGTTGGTGACAGACGCACTGCGTCACGTTGGTGACACACACTGCGTCACGTTGGTGACACACACACTGTGTCACGTTGGTGACAGACACACTGCGCCACGTTGGTGACAGACACACTGCGTCACGTTGGTGACAGGCACACTGCGTCACGTTGGTGACACACACACTGCGCCACGTTGGTGACAGACACACTGCGACACGTTGGTGACAGACACACCGTGTCACGTTGGTGACAGACACACTGCGGCACGTTGGTGACAGACACACTGCGTCACGTTGGTGACAGACACACTGCGTCACGTTGGTGACACACACACTGCGTCAAGTTGGTGACAGACACACTGCGTCACGTTGGTGACTGACACACTGCGTCACGTTGGTGACAGACACACTGCGTCACGTTGGTGACAGACACACTGCGTCACGTTGGTGACAGACACACTGCGTCACGTTGGTGACACACACACTGCGTCACGTTGGTGACACACACACTGCGTCAAGTTGGTGACAGACACACTGCGTCACGTTGGTGACACACACACTGCGTCACGTTGGTGACAGACACACTGCGTCACGTTGGTGACTGACACACTGCGTCACGTTGGTGACAGACACACTGCGTCACGTTGGTGACAGACACACTGTGTCACGTTGGTGACAGACACACTGCGTCACGTTGGTGACACACACACTGCGTCATGTTGGTGACTGACACACTGCATCATGTTGGTGACAGACACACTGCGGCACGTTGGTGACAGACACACTGTGTCACGTTGGTGACAGACACACTGCGGCACGTTGGTGACACACACACTGCGACACGTTGGTGACACACACACTGTGTCACGTTGGTGACAGACACACTGCGTCACGTTGGTGACAGACACACTGCGGCACGTTGGTGACACACACACTGCGACACGTTGGTGACACACACACTGCGTCACGTTGGTGACAGACACACTGCGTCACGTTGGTGACACACACACTGCGGCACGTTGGTGACAGACACACCGCGTCACGTTGGTGACAGACACACTGCGTCACGTTGGTGACAGACGCACTGCGTCACGTTGGTGACACACACTGCGTCACGTTGGTGACACACACACTGTGTCACGTTGGTGACAGACACACTGCGCCACGTTGGTGACAGACACACTGCGTCACGTTGGTGACAGACACACTGCGGCACGTTGGTGACAGGCACACTGCGTCACGTTGGTGACACACACACTGCGCCACGTTGGTGACAGACACACTGCGTCACGTTGGTGACAGACACACCGCGTCACGTTGGTGACAGACACACCGCGTCCCGTTGGTGACAGACACACTGCGTCACGTTGGTGACAGACACACTGCGTCACGTTGGTGACAGACACACTGAGGCACGTTGGTGACACACACACTGCGGCACGTTGGTGACACACACACTGCATCACGTTGGTGACAGACACACTGCGTCACGTTGGTGACAGACACACTGCGCCACGTTGGTGACAGACACACTGCGTCACGTTAGCGACAGACACACTGCGTCACGTTGGTGACAGGCACACTGCGTCACGTTGGTGACAGACACACTGCGTCACGTTGGTGACACACACACTGAGGCACGTTGGTGACACACACACTGCGGCATGTTGGTGACACACACACTGCATCACGTTGGTGACAGACACACTGCGTCACGTTGGTGACAGACACACTGCGTCACGTTGGTGACAGACACACTGCGTCACGATGGTGACAGGCACACTGCGTCACGTTGGTGACAGACACACTGCGTCACGTTGGTGACAGACACCTGCATCACGTTGGTGACAGACACACTGCGTCACGTTGGTGACAGACACACTGTGTCACGTTGGTGACAGACACACTGAATCACGTTGGTGACAGACACACTGCGTCACGTTGGTGACAGACACACTGAATCACGTTGGTGACAGACACACTGCGTCACGTTGGTGACAGACACACTGAATCACGTTGGTGACAGACACTGCGGCACGTTGGTGACACACACACTGCGTCACGTTGGTGACAGACACACTGCGTCACGTTGGTGACAGACACACTGCGTCACGTTGGTGACAGACACACTGAATCATGTTGGTGACAGACACACTTCGTCACGTTGGTGACAAACACAGTGAATCATGTTGGTGACAGACACACTGCGTCACGTTGGTGACAGACACACTGTGTCACGTTGGTGACAGACACACTGCGTCACGTTGGTGACAGACACACTGAATCATGTTGGTGACAGACACACTTCGTCACGTTGGTGACAGACACACTGCGCCACGTTGGTGACAGACACACTGTGTCACGTTGGTGACAGACACACTGCATCACGTTGTCCTGCTGTTGGAGGGAATGAATGTTTAAAGTGATAGATGGGGGCTGACAAAGTTGCCTCTTTTCTCCAGCAGTTGTCGAGCTTGTTGTGTTTTGTTGGGGCTGCACGAAGCCAAGGGAATGTTCCATTTACTCCTGGCTTCTGCCTTGTAACTAGTGGAAAGCTTTGGGGAGTCGAGAAGTGAATTTCCTGCCTGTGACCAGGTCTCATAACCACAGTATTTCTGCTGTTGGTTTAGTTAAGTTTATTCAATGGCCAACCCCCAGGATATTGGTGGTAGTAGATCTGGTCATGGTGGTTACCAAGGAAATGGTTAGATTGTCTCTCGTTGGAGATGGTCGTTACCTGGCACTTGTGCGATAGAAGATGAACATCTCGAGAGGAGAGATAGTGGATATTTGTTGGACTGTGCCTCAGAGGAATTGAAATGAACCAAGTTTTCAGTGGTACAGGGGTGGACATTAGTGGATTAGCCAGCGCACTGTGACAGTGATGGGGGGTTGAATGTAAATGAAGCAAATGAATAAATGTAGAGACAATTCATCAGATAAGAGTGTTGCTTGATAGGTTAAAAAAGCTGACTGAAACAAAGAAAATCATAGGGTTAAGTTATTGTCGTTCTCCCGAGCAACATTGTAAATAAATTCACAATGTCTGTGGCGACCATTTCTGCACAAACTCTGGTCACCTCCCCACAGTATTAAACTCTGTCAAAGTGGTTGAATGTGCAGCAATGATCAATGAATCACCAAATTGGATGAGATAAGTGTTATTTTCAGCAAGATTAATGCTAAAGTGGTTTAAATGGTAATGACCTTAAAGCTCCAACAACACTCAAAAAGCTCAATGCCATTCAGGACAAAGCAGCTCTGTGGATTGGCAACCCCACTATAAACATTCACCCCCTCCACCACCGACACACAGTGGCAGCCGTGTACAGGATGCACTGCAGTAATTCAGCACCTTCCAAAACTGGAATCTCTACGACCTAGATGGACAGGAGCAGCAGATACCAGGGAACCCCACAATCTGGATGGTCCCCCCGAAGCCACACACCACCCTGACCTGGAAATATATCGCCGTTCCTTCACTGTCACAGGGACAAAATCCTGGATTTCATTCCAGTGTGTGTACCTACACCACATGGACTGCAGTCGTTCAAGAAGGCAGCTCATCACCACCTCCTCAAGAGCAATTAGGGACAGGCAATAAATACTGGCGACGCCCACATCCCGTCAACAAATAAGTAAAACACAGCCCTGGCCAGCCGTTTACCGGACCGGCAGTTTACCGTGTCGGCTGTTTACCGGGTCGGCCATTTACTGTGTCGGCTGTTTACCGGGTCGGCCATTTACCGTGTCGGCCATTTACCGGACTGGTGGTTTACCGTGTCGGCTGTTTACCGGGTCGGCCATTTACCATGTCGGCTGTTTACCGGACTGGCAGTTTACCGTATCGGCTGTTTACCGGGTCGGCCATTTACCGTGCCGGCTGTTTACCGGACTGGCGGTTTACCGTGTCGGCTGTTTACCGGGTCAGCCATTTACCATGTCGGCTGTTTACTGGACTGGCGGTTTACCGTATCGGCTGTTTACCGGGTCGGCCATTTACCGTGCCGGCTGTTTACCGGACTGGCAGTTTACCGTGTCGGCTGTTTACCGTGTCGGCCATTTACCGTGTTGGCTGTTTACCGGGTCGGCCGTTTACTGTGTCGGCTGTTTACCAGGCCGGCCGTTTACCGTGTCGGCAGTTTACCGGTCCGGCAGTTTACCGGACTGGCAGTTCACCGGACTGGCAGTTTACCGTGTCGGCTGTTTACCGGGACGGCCATTTATCGTGTCGGCAGTTTACCGGACTGGCGGTTTACTGTGTCGGCTGTTTACCCTGTCGGCCATTTATCGTGTCGGCTGTTTACCGGGTCGGCCGTTTACCGTGTCGGCTGTTTACCAGGCCGGCCGTTTACCATGTCGGCAGTTTACCGGTCCGGCAGTTTACCGGACTGGCAGTTTTCCGGACCGGCAGTTTACCGGACCGGCCGTTTACCAGGTCAGCAGTTTACTGTGTCGGCCGTTTACCGGGTTGGTTGTTTACCAGGTTGGCCGATTACCGGGTCGGCTGTTTACCGGGTCGGCTGTTTACCAGGTCAGCTGTTTACTGGGTCGGTTATTTACGGGTCAGCTGTTTACCGGGTCGGTTGTTTACCCGACTGGTGGTTTACCGTGTCGGCTGTTTACCGTGTCGGCCATTTACTGTGTCGGCCGTTTACGGACTGGCAGTTTACCGGACCGGCTGTTTACCGTGTCGGCCGTTTACCGGGTCAGCCGTTTACCGGGTTGGCCGTTTACCGGGTCGGCCGTTTACCGGGTCGGCTGTTTACAGGTCAGCTGTTTACCGGGTCGGCTGTTTACCGGGTCGGGTATTTACGGGTCGGCTGTTTACCGAGTCGGCCGTTTACAGGGTCGGCCGTTTACCAAGTCAGCCGTTTACTGGGTCAGCCGTTTACCGGGTCGGTTGTTTACCTTGTCGGCTGTTTACCGGGTCGGCCATTTACCGTGTCGGCTGTTTACCGGGTCGGCCATATACCGTGTCAGCCGTTTACCGGACCGGCCGTTTACCAAGTCAGCCGTTAACTGGGTCAGCCGTTTACCGGGTTGGTTGTTTACCTTGTCGGCAGTTTACTGGACCAGCAGTTTACCGGACTGGCGGTTTACCGGTCCGGCAGTTTACCGGACCGGCCGTTTACCAGGGCAGCAGTTTACCATGTCGGCCGTTTACCGGGTCAGCCGATTACCGGGTCGGTTGTTTACCAGGTTGGCCGTTTACCAGGTCGGCTGTTTACCAGGTCAGCTGTTTACTGGGTCGGTTATTTACGGGTCAGCTGTTTACCGTGTCGGCTGTTTACCGTGTCGGCCATTTACTGTGTCGGCCGTTTACGGACTGGCAGTTTACCGTGTCGGCCGTTTACCGGGTCAGCTGTTTACCGGGTCGGCTGTTTACCGGGTCGGCTATTTACGGGTCGGCTGTTTACCGGGTCGGCTGTTTACCGGGTCGGGTATTTACGGGTCGGCTGTTTACCGGGTCAGCTGTGTTTACCGGGTCGGCCGATTACCAGGCCGGCCGTTTACTGGGTCAGCCGTTTACCGGGTCGGTTGGTTACCTTGTCGGCTGTTTACCGGGTCGGCCATATACCGTGTCAGCCGTTTACCGGACCGGCCGTTTACCAAGTCAGCCGTTTACTGGGTCAGCCGTTTACCGGGTCGGTTGGTTACCTTGTCGGCTGTTTACCGGGTCGGCCATATACCGTGTCAGCCGTTTACCGGACCGGCCGTTTACCAAGTCAGCCGTTTACTGGGTCAGCCGTTTACCGGGTTGGTTGTTTACCGTGTCGGCAGTTTACCGGACCGGCAGTTTACCGGACTGGCAGTTTACCGGACCGGCCGTTTACCAGGTCAGCAGTTTACCGTGTCGCCCTTTTACCGGGTCAGCCGTTTACTGGGTCAGCCATTTACCGGGTCGGTTGTTTACCGTGTCGGCTGTTTACCGGGTCGGCCATTTACCGTGTCGGATGTTTACCGGGTCGGCCGTTTACCATGTCGGCCATTTACCAGGCCGGCTGTTTACCATGTCGGCAGTTTACCGGGTCGGTTGTTTACCGGGTCGGCCGTTTACCGGGTCGGCTGTTTACCGGACCGGCAGTTCACTGGACTGGCGGTTTACCAGACTGGCAGATTACCGGACCGGCAGTTTACCGGACCGGCCATTTACCGGGTCAGCAGTTTACTGTGTCGGCCGTTTACCGGGTCATCCGTTTACCGGTTCGGCTGTTTACCGGGTCGGCTATTTACGGGTCGGGTGTTTATCGGGTCGGCTGTTTACCGGGTCGGGTATTTACTAGTCGGCTGTTTACCTGGTCAGCTGTGTTTACCGGGTCAGCCGTTTACCGGGTAGGCCATTTACCATGTCGGCTGTTTACCGGACCCGCCGTTTACCAAGTCAGTCGTTTACTGGGCCAGCCATTTACCGGGTCGGTTGTTTACCGGGTCGGCTGTTTACCGGGTCGGTTGTTTACCGGGTCGGCTGTTTACCGGGTCGGTTGTTTACCGGGTTGGCTGTGTTTACCGAGTCGGCTGTTTACCGGGTCAGCTGTGTTTACCGGGTCGGTTGTCTACCGGGTCGGCAGTTAACCGGGCCGGCCGTTTACCGGACCGGTGGTTTACCGTGTCGGCTGTTTACTGGATCGGCCATTTACCGTGTCGGCTGTTTACCGGGTCGGCCGTTTACCGTGTCGGCCGTTTACCAGGCCGGCTGTTTACCATGTCGGCAGTTTACCGGGTCGGTTGTTTACCGGGTTGGCCGTTTACCGGGTCGGCTGTTTACCGGACCGGCAGTTCACTGGACTGGCGGTTTACCGGACCGGCCATTTACCGGGTCAGCAGTTTACTGTGCCGGCCGTTTACCGGGTCAGCCGTTTACCGGGTCGGCTGTTTACCGGGTTGGCTATTTACGGGTCGGGTATTTACGGGTCAGCTGTTTACCTGGTCAGCTGTGTTTACCAGGTGAGCCGTTTACCGGGTAGGCCATTTACCATGTCGGCCATTTACCGGACCCGCCGTTTACCAAGTCAGTCATTTACTGGGCCAGCCATTTACCGGGTCGGTTGTTTACCGGGTCGGCTGTTTACTGGGTCGGTTGTTTACCGGGTCGGCTGTTTACCGGGTCGGTTGTTTACCGGGTTGGCTGTGTTTACCGAGTCGGCTGTTTACCGGGTCAGCTGTGTTTACCGGGTCGGTTGTCTACCGGGTCGGCAGTTAACCGGGCCGGCCGTTTACCGGACCGGTGGTTTACCAGACCGGCTGTTTACCAGACAGGCCGTTTTCCATGACGGCCATTTACCCCGTCTGCCGTTTACCAGGTCGGTTGTTTACCGGGTCCGCCGTTTACCGGGTCGGTTGTTTACCAGGTTGGCTACTTACGGGTCGGCCGTTTACCGGGTCGATTGTTTACCGGGTCGGCTGTGTTTACCGGGTCGGTTGTTTACCAGGTCAGCTGTTTACTGGGTTAGCTATGTTTACCGGGTCGGTTGTTTACCGGGTCGGCTGTGTTTACCGGGTCGGTTGTTTACCAGGTCAGCTGTTTACTGGGTTAGCTATGTTTACCGAGTGGGTTGTTTACTGGGTCGGCTGTGTTTACCGAGTGGGTTGTTTACTGGGTCGGCTGTGTTTACCGGGTCGGTTGTTTACCGGGTCGGATGTTTACCGGGTCGGTTGTTTACCAGGTCAGCTGTTTACTGGGTCGGTTATTTACGGGTCAGCTGTTTACCAGGACGGCTGTATACCAGGTGGTCTGTTTACCGGGTCAGTTGTTTACCGGGTCGGTTGTTTACCGGGTTGGCTGTGTTTACCGGGTCGGTCGTTTACCGGATCGGCTGTTTACCGGGTCGATTGTTTACCAAGTCTGCTGTTTACCAGGTTGGTTGTTTACCGGGTCTGTTGTTGACCGGGTCGGCTGTTTACCGGGTCGGCCGTTTACCGGGTCGGTTGTTTACCGGGTCTGTTGTTGACCGGGTCGGCTGTGTTTACCGGGTCGGCCGTTTACCGGGTCGGTTGTTTACCGGGTCGGCCGTTTACCGGGTCGGTTGTTTACCGGGTCAGCTGTTTACTGAGTCGGCTCTGTTTACCGGGTCGCTTGTTTACCAGGTCGGTTGTCTACTGGGTCGGCAGTTAACTGGGCCGGCCGTTTACCGGACCGGCCGTTTACCGGACCAGCGGTTTACCAGACCGCCGGTTTACCGGGCCGGCCGGTTACCGCGCCGGCCGTTTAACGGACCGGCCATTTACCGGGCCGGCCATTTACCATGTCGGCCATTTACCGGACTGGCAGTTTACCGGACCGGCCGTTTAACGTGTCGGCCGTTTACCGGGTTGGCCGTTTACCGGGTTGGTTGTTTACCGGGTTGGCTATTTACGGGTCGGCAGTTTACCGGGTCGTCTGTTTACCGGGTCGGCTGTGTTTACCGGGTCGGCCGTTTACCGGGTCGGTTGTTTACCGGGTCGGCCGTTTACCGGGTCGGTTGTTTACCGGGTCAGCTGTTTACTGAGTCGGCTCTGTTTACCGGGTCGCTTGTTTACCAGGTCGGTTGTCTACTGGGTCGGCAGTTAACTGGGCCGGCCGTTTACCGGACCGGCCGTTTACCGGACCAGCGGTTTACCAGACCGCCGGTTTACCGGGCCGGCCGGTTACCGCGCCGGCCGTTTAACGGACCGGCCATTTACCGGGCCGGCCATTTACCATGTTGGCCATTTACCGGACTGGCAGTTTACCGGACCGGCCGTTTAACGTGTCGGCCGTTTACCGGGTTGGCCGTTTACCGGGTTGGTTGTTTACCGGGTTGGCTATTTACGGGTCGGCAGTTTACCGGGTCGTCTGTTTACCGGGTCGGCTGTGTTTACCGGGTCGGCCATTTACCGGGTCGGTTGCTTACTGGGTCGGCTGTTTACCGGGTTGGTTGTTTGCCGGGTCGGTTGAATACCGGGTCAGCTGTTTACTGGGTCGCCTGTGTTTGCCGGGTTGGTTGTTTACCGGGTCGGTTGTTACCGGGTTGGATGTTTGCTGGGTCACTGTGTTTACCGGGTCGGTTGTTTACCGGGTCGGCTGTTTTCCGGGTCGGTTGTTCACCAGGTCGGTTGTTCACCAGGTCGGTTGCTTACCAGGTCGGCCGTGTTTACCGGGTCGGTTGTTTACCGGGTCGATTGTCTGCCGGTCGGTTGTTTACCGGGTTGGTTGTTTACCGGGACGGCCGTGTTTACCGGATCGGCCGTTTACCGGGTCGGTTGTTTACCGGGTCGGCCGTTTACCGGGTCGGTTGTTTACGGGTCAGCTGTTTACCAGGACGGCTGTATACCAGGTGGTCTGTTTACCGGGTCAGTTGTTTACCGGGTCGGTTGTTTACCGGGTTGGCTGTGTTTACCGGGTCGGTCGTTTACCGGATCGGCTGTTTACCGGGTCGATTGTTTACCAAGTCTGCTGTTTACCAGGTTGGTTGTTTACCGGGTCTGTTGTTGACCGGGTCGGCTGTTTACCGGGTCGGCCGTTTACCGGGTCGGTTGTTTACCGGGTCTGTTGTTGACCGGGTCGGCTGTGTTTACCGGGTCGGCCGTTTACCGGGTCGGTTGTTTACCGGGTCGGCCGTTTACCGGGTCGGTTGTTTACCGGGTCAGCTGTTTACTGAGTCGGCTCTGTTTACCGGGTCAGCTGTTTACTGAGTCGGCTCTGTTTACTGGGTCGGTTGTTTACCGGGTTGGCTGTGTTTACCGGGTCGCTTGTTTACCAGGTCGGTTGTCTACTGGGTCGGCAGTTAACTGGGCCGGCCGTTTACCAGACCGGCCGTTTACCGGACCAGCGGTTTACCAGACCGCCGGTTTACCGGGCCGGCCGGTTACCGCGCCGGCCGTTTAACGGACCGGCCATTTACCGGGCCGGCCATTTACCATGTCGGCCATTTACCGGACTGGCAGTTTACCGGACCGGCCGTTTAACGTGTCGGCCGTTTACCGGGTTGGCCGTTTACCGGGTTGGTTGTTTACCGGGTTGGCTATTTACGGGTCGGCAGTTTACCGGGTCGTCTGTTTACCGGGTCGGCTGTGTTTACCGGGTCGGCCGTTTACCGGGTCGGTTGTTTACCGGGTCGGCCGTTTACCGGGTCGGTTGTTTACCGGGTCAGCTGTTTACTGAGTCGGCTCTGTTTACCGGGTCGCTTGTTTACCAGGTCGGTTGTCTACTGGGTCGGCAGTTAACTGGGCCGGCCGTTTACCGGACCGGCCGTTTACCGGACCAGCGGTTTACCAGACCGCCGGTTTACCGGGCTGGCCGGTTACCGCGCCGGCCGTTTAACGGACCGGCCATTTACCGGGCCGGCCATTTACCATGTCGGCCATTTACCGGACTGGCAGTTTACCGGACCGGCCGTTTAACGTGTCGGCCGTTTACCGGGTTGGCCGTTTACCGGGTTGGTTGTTTACCGGGTTGGCTATTTACGGGTCGGCAGTTTACCGGGTCGTCTGTTTACCGGGTCGGCTGTGTTTACCGGGTCGGCCATTTACCGGGTCGGTTGCTTACTGGGTCGGCTGTTTACCGGGTTGGTTGTTTACCGGGTCGGTTGAATACCGGGTCAGCTGTTTACTGGGTCGCCTGTGTTTGCCGGGTTGGTTGTTTACCGGGTCGGTTGTTACCGGGTTGGATGTTTGCTGGGTCACTGTGTTTACCGGGTCGGTTGTTCACCAGGTCGGTTGTTCACCAGGTCGGTTGCTTACCAGGTCGGCCGTGTTTACCGGGTTCGATTGTTTACCGGGTCGATTGTCTGCCGGTCGGTTGTTTACCGGGTTGGTTGTTTACCGGGACGGCCGTGTTTACCGGATCGGCCGTTTACCGGGTCGGCTGTTTTCCGGGTCGGCTGTGTTTACCGGGTCGGTTGTTTACCGGGTCAGCTGTTTACCGGGTCAGTTGTTTACTGAGTCGGCTGTTTACCGGGTCGGCTGATTACCGGGTCAGTTGTTTACTGGGTCGCCTGTGTTTACCGGGACGGTTGTTTACCGGGTCGGTTGTTTACCGGGTCGCCTGTGTTTACCGGGTCGGTTGCTTACCAGGTCGGCTGTGTTTACTAAGTCGGCTGTTTACCGGGTCGGCTGTTTACCGGGTGTGGTAGTATGCATTAGGGGTCATGTGGGACTGTGAAGCCATGATGTCATTGGCTGACAGATCCCGGGTCCTGGTTGGCCGTTGACCTCTAGCTCCGCCCTGAAGGCGGAGTATAAGAAGCCGGAGTCCTCCCCCGCAGGCCAGTCTACTACCGAGCTGCGGGGGAACAGACACGCTTAATAAAGCCTCATCGACTTCACTCTATTCGTCTCTCGGAGTCTTTGTGCGCTACAATTTATTAAGCGTGACTAAAGGACTATGGAGCTCAGGATCATTCCGGAATGCCTGAGGATCAGCCCCCACGCAGTGAACGCGGCAGCAGCTTTCAAGCACTGGCAGACTTGTTTTGAGGCCTACCTCAGAACGGCCCCCGGCCGGGTCACAGAAGACCAAAAACTACAGGTCCTGCACTCGAGGTTAAGCACGGAGATTTTCTCTTTCATCGAAGACGCAGAGGATTTCCAGACGGCGTTCGCAGCACTAAAAAGTCTCTATGTTCGCCCAGTTAACCAAATCTACGCTCGCTACCAGCTCGCGACGAGGCGGCAAGGTCCCGGAGAATCGATGGACGAATTCTACGCCGCGCTACTAATTTTGGGACGAGCCTGCAGCTGCCCGTCGGTGAACGCAAATGAACACACGGACATGTTAATGCGTGATGCTTTTGTGGCAGGTATGAACTCCTCCCAAATCCGCCAAAGACTTCTAGAAAAAGAGTCGCTAGGACTCTCAGAGGCACGGGCCCTAGCAGCCTCCCTAGACGTGGCTGCGCGAAATACCCGCGCCTACGGCCCCGACCGCGCAGCAGCCCATTGGGCTCCGTACGTACCCGTCGCGACAAACCCACCCCCCCCCCCCCGGACACCCCACAGGCTTGCGCGGTCCAAACGCCAAGTCGCACCGGGGGCGCCCGCTGCTATTTCTGCGGCCAGGCGGAACACCCCCGGCAGCGCTGCCCGGCCCGCACAGCGATCTGCAAGAGCTGCGGGAAAAAGGGCCATTTCGCGGTTGTGTGCCGGTCCCGCGAGGTCGCCGCTGTCCCGGGAGAACAGGGAGCCCTGCACGCCGTTTACGCTCCCCAACCCCCCCAGCGCCCCATGTATGACCCGCAGGCGCAGCCACTCTGGTCCCGACCACCGCGGTCCCGGGAGAACAGGGAGCCCTGCACGCTGCTTACGATCCCCTACCCCCCCCCCGCGCCCCATGTATGACCCGCCGGCGCTACCACTTTGGGTCCCGACCACCGCTCTCCCCGGAGAAGAGGGAGTTCTGCGCGTCTCTAACGCTCCCCAAACCACCCCCCCCGCGCCCCACGTATGACCCGCCGGCGCTACCAATTTGGGTCCCGACCACCGCTGTCCCCAGAGATGAGGGAGCCCCGCGCGTTCCTAACGCTCCCCAACCCCCCCAGCGCCCCATGTGCGACCCGCAGACGCCACCATTTTGGGTCCCGGCCACCACAAGGGGAGGAAGGGCGCCGCCATCTTGGACCACCCCAGACCTGTACGACGCATGGGGGCGGCCATTTGTTCACCCGCGACGCCATCTTGGACGGCAACAACGGACTCCAGTGTCGACGGCTCCACGGGGTTCGAAGAAGACGCTCAACTACTACAACCACGTCTCGCTTCAATGACGCTGGACCAAGCTCGGCCCCGGACACTCCAGACGACGACGACAACGGTGCTAATAAACGGCCACGAGACACCATGCCTAGTCGACTCCGGGAGCACGGAGAGCTTTATCCACCCCGACACGGTAAGACGCTGTTCTTTGACCATCCGTCCCAGCGCACAAAAGATTTCCCTAGCTGCAGGATCCCACTCCGTACAGATCAAAGGCTTCTGCATAGTTACCCTAGCGGTGCAAGGGAGGGAGTTCAAAAACTACAGGCTCTACGTCCTTCCCCAACTCTGCGCCCCCACATTACTGGGATTAGACTATCAGTGCAATCTACAGAGCCTTACCTTCAAATTCGGCGGCCCAATACCCCCACTCACTATCTGCGGCCTCGCAACCCTCAAGGTGCAACCCCCGTCCTTGTTTTCAAACCTCACCCCGGATTGCAAACCCGTCGCCACTAGGAGCAGACGGTACAGCGCCCAGGACCGGACCTTCATTCGGTCCGAAGTCCAGCGGCTACTAAAGGAAGGCATAATCCAGGCCAGCAATAGTCCCTGGAGAGCACAGGTGGTAGTAGTAAAGACAGGGGAGAAGCAAAGGATGGTCATAGACTATAGCCAGACCATCAACAGGTACACACAACTAGACGCGTACCCTCTCCCCCGCATATCCGACATGGTCAATCGGATTGCCCAATATAAAGTCTTCTCCACCGTGGACCTCAAGTCCGCCGACCATCAGCTCCCCATCCGCCCAAGTGACCGCAAGTACACAGCCTTCGAGATAGACGGACGATTATACCATTTCCTAAGGGTCCCATTTGGCGTCACAAACGGGGTCTCGGTCTTCCAACGAGAGATGGACCGAATGGTTGATCAACACGGGTTGCGGGCCACGTTCCCGTATCTCGACAATGTAACCATCTGCGGCCACGATCAACAGGACCACGACGCCAACCTCCAAAAATTCCTCCAGACCGCTAAAGCCTTGAACCTCGCGTACAACGAGGACAAGTGCGTTTTTAGCACCAACCGGCTAGCCATCCTGGGCTACGTAGTGCGCAATGGGATAATAGGCCCCGACCCCGAACGTATGCGCGCCCTCATGGAATTTCCCCTCCCGCACTGCTCAAAAGCCCTGAAACGCTGCCTGGGGTTTTTTTCATACTACGCCCAGTGGGTCCCCCAGTACGCAGACAAGGCCCGCCCCCTAATACAGACCATGACCTTCCCTCTGTCGACAGAGGCTTGCCAGGCCTTCAGCCGCATCAAAGCGGACATCGCAAAGGCCACGATGCGCGCCATCGACGAGTCCCTCCCCTTCCAGGTCGAGAGCGACGCCTCCGACGTAGCTCTAGCGGCCACCCTTAACCAAGCGGGCAGACCCATGGCCTTTTTCTCCCGAACCCTCCACGCCTCAGAAATCCGCCACTCCTCAGTGGAAAAGGAAGCCCAAGCCATAGTGGAAGCTGTGCGACATTGGAGGCATTACCTGGCCGACAGGAGATTCACTCTCCTCACGGACCAACGGTCGGTAGCCTTCATGTTCGATAATGCACAGCGGGGCAAAATCAAAAACGACAAGATCTTAAGGTGGAGGATCGAGCTCTCCACCTTCAACTACGAGATTTTGTATCGTCCCGGAAAGCTGAACGAGCCGTCCGATGCCCTATCCCGCGGCACATGTGCCAACGCACAAATTAACCGCCTCCAAACCCTCCACGAGGACCTCTGCCACCCGGGGGTCACTCGGTTTTACCACTTTATTAAGTCCCGCAACCTCCCATACTCTTTGGAGGAGGTCCGTACAGTCACAAGGGACTGCCACATCTGCGCAGAGTGCAAACCGCATTTTTCCAGGCCGGATGGTGCGCACCTGATTAAGGCTTCCCGCCCCTTTGAACGCCTCAGTCTGGATTTCAAAGGACCCCTCCCCTCCACCGACCGCAACATATACTTCCTTAATGTGGTGGACGAGTACTCCCGCTTCCCATTCGCCATCCCCTGTTCTGACATGACCGCGGCCACAGTCATTAAAGCCCTGAACACCATATTCACACTGTTCGGTTGCCCTGCATACGTCCACAGCGACAGGGGGTCCTCCTTCATGAGTGACGAGCTGCGCCAGTTCCTGCTCAGCAACGGGATAGCCTCGAGCAGGACGACCAGCTACAACCCCCGGGGGAACGGGCAAGTAGCGAGGGAGAACGGCACGGTCTGGAAGACCATCCTACTGGCCCTATGGTCCAGGGACCTCCCAGTTTCCCGGTGGCAGGAGGTCCTTCCGGACGCCCTCCACTCCATCCGGTCACTACTGTGTACTAGCACTAACCAAACGCCTCATGAGCGCCTCCTTGTCTTCCCCAGGAAGTCCTCCTCTGGAACGTCGCTGCCGACCTGGCTGCCGGCCCCAGGACCCATCTTGCTCCGAAAGCATGTGCGGGCGCACAAGTCGGACCCGTTGGTCGAAAGGGTTCACCTCCTTCACGCGAACCCGCAGTACGCTTACGTGGAGTACCCCGACGGCCGACAGGACACGGTCTCTCTGCGAGATCTGGCGCCCGCCGGCAACACACACACCCCCCCGACACCAATCACCCAACCCCCCCCCTTCCTGCCACCGCCGCACCCCGCGACCGCCCCATTCCCAGGAGGATCAGCCCTCCTCCCAGGCCCGACCAGGAATGAAGCCCAAGCTGAAACCGTAAGGCTCCCGGAGACGACAGCACCGGAACAAGCACCACCACCACCACCGGGGCCGAGGCGATCGACACGGACGACCAGGCCGCCCGACTGACTCGTGGCGTCGATCTAACAGTACAATGTGGACTTTTAACGAGAACATTTTGTCTTTTACTGACGATTACTGTAAATAGTTTGAAACAAAAAAAAACCTTGTACATACTGTAATAACATGCGAAGGTTTTCCTCCCAGGACCAGCCTTGTAAACCCTTACCACCATGCGAAGCATCACCCCGCCGGGTTCATTTTTAACAAGGGGTGAATGTGGTAGTATGCATTAGGGGTCATGTGGGACTGTGAAGCCATGATGTCATTGGCTGACAGATCCCAGGTCCTGGTTGGACGTTGACCTCTAGCTCCGCCCTGAAGTACCTGGAGTCCTCCCCCGCAGGCAGTCTACTACTGAACTGTGGGGGAAACAGTCACGCTTAATAAAGCCTCATCGACTTCACTCTATTCGTCTCTCGGAGTCTTTGTGCGCTACAATGGGTCGGTTGTTTACCGGGTCGGCTGTTTACCGGGTCGGTTGTTTACCGGGTCGGCTGTTTACCGGGTCCGTTGTTTACCGGGTCCGTTGTTTACCGGGCCAGTTGTTTACCGGGTCGGTTGTGTATTTTCTTTAATCAACAATGCATCTCCACCACCTTTTCCTTTCTCCCTGTCCTTCCTAAAAACGGAATAGCCGCAATGTTTAGTTCCCATCCTTGGTCACCTTGGAGCCGTGTCTCCGGAATCCCAACTATATCTTATCCCTTTACATCTGTCTGCGCAACTAATTCATACATTTGATTTTGAATGCTCCGTGCGTTCTGGTACAAAATCTTAAGGCTAGTTCTTTCAATGTTCCCTGTCCCGTCTCTACTATTTTTTTTGCAGTGTCATTATCTGATACAGGCCCTTGATTTCTCTGCCAATCACTTTCCTTATTCTCCTTTCTGTCTTTCCTCGTTATTGATTCCCCCCACACTGAATCCTTACATAGATTCCCATCCCCCTGCCATCATGGTTTAAACCCTCCCCAAATGCTCCAGCAAATACCCCCCCCCCTCACCCTCCAAGCACTGCTGCCTTACAGCTCCAGTGTGCGCGGGGAGTGAAGTGTGTGCGGGGAATGCAGTGTGTGCGGGGAGTGCAGTGTGTGTGGGGAGTGCAGTGTGTGGGGGGAGTGCAGTGTGTGCGGGGAGTGCAGTGTGTGCGGGGAGTGCAGTGTGAGGGGAGTGCAGTGTGTGCGGGGAGTGCACTGTGTGTGTGGGGAGTGCAGTGTGTGTGGGGAGTGCAGTGTGTGCGGGGAGTGCAGTGTGTGCGGAGAGTGCAGTGTGTGTGGGGAGTGCAGTGTGTGTGGGGAGTGCAGTGTGTGTGGGGAGTGCAGTGTGTGCGGGGAATGCAGTGTGTGCGGGGAGTGCAGTGTGTGTGGGGAGTGCAGTGTGTGGGGGGAGTGCAGTGTGTGCGGGGAGTGCAGTGTGTGCGGGGAGTGCAGTGTGAGGGGAGTGCAGTGTGTGCGGGGAGTGCACTGTGTGTGTGGGGAGTGCAGTGTGTGTGGGGAGTGCAGTGTGTGCGGGGAGTGCAGTGTGTGCCGGGAGTGCAGTGTGTGCGGGGAGTGCAGTGTGTGCGGGGAGTGCAGTGTGCGCGGGGAGTGCAGTGTGCGCGGGGAGTGCAGTGTGCGTGGGGAGTGCAGTGTGTGCGGGGAGTGCAGTGTGCGCGGGGAGTGCAGTGTGCGCGGGGAGTGCAGTGTGCGCGGGGAGTGCAGTGTGTGTGGGGAGTGCAGTGTGCGTGGGGAGTGCAGTGTGTGTTGGGAGTGCAGTGTGTGCGGGGAGTGCAGTGTGTATTGGGAGTGCAGTGTGTGCGGGGAGTGCAGTGTGTGCGGGGAGTGCAGTGTGCGCGGGGAGTGCAGTGTGTGGGGGGAGTGCAGTGTGTGCGGGGAGTGCAGTGTGTGCGGGGAGTGCAGTGTGTGCGGGGAGTGCAGTGTGTGTGTGGGGAGTGCAGTGTGTGCGGGGAGTGCAGTGTGTGTGGGGAGTGCAGTGTGTGTGGGGAGTGCAGTGTGCGTGGTGAGTGCAGTGTGTGCGGGGAGTGCAGTGTGTGGGGGGAGTGCAGTGTGTGAGGAGAGTGCAGTGTGTGCGGGGAGTGCAGTGTGTGTGTGGGGAGTGCAGTGTGTGGGGGGAGTGCAGTGTGTGTGGGGAGTGCAGTGTGCGTGGTGAGTGCAGTGTGTGGGGGGAGTGCAGTGTGTGCGGGGAGTGCAGTGTGTGCGGGGAGTGCAGTGTGTGAGGGGAGTGCAGTGTGTGCGGGGAGTGTAGTGTGTGCGGGGAGTGCAGTGTGTGCGGGGAGTGCAGTGTGTGCGGGGAGTGCAGTGTGTGAGGGGAGTGCAGTGTGTGCGGGGAGTGTAGTGTGTGCGGGGAGTGCAGTGTGTGGGGGAGTGCAGTGTGTGCGGGGAGTGCAGTGTGTGGGAAAGTGCAGTGTGTGGGGAGTGCAGTGTGTGCGGGGAGTGCAGTGTGTGCGGACAGTGCAGTGTGTGCGGGGAGTGCAGTGTGTGGGAGAGTGCAGTGCGTGGTGAGTGCAGTGTGTGCGGACAGTGCAGTGTGTGCGGACAGTGCAGTGTGTGGACAGTGCAGTGTGTGTGGGGAGTGCAGTGTGTGCCGGGAGTGCAGTGTGTGCCGGGAGTGCAGTGTGTGCGGGGAGTGCAGTGTGTGCTGGGAGTGCAGTGTGTGCGGGGAGTGCAGTGTGTGCGGGGAGTGCAGTGTGTGGGGGGAGTGCAGTGTGTGGGGGGAGTGCAGTGTGTGAGGGGAGTGCAGTGTGTGTGAGGAGTGCAGTGTGTGTGGGGAGTGCAGTGTGTGCCGGGAGTGCAGTGTGTGGGGGGAGTGCAGTGTGTGTGGGGAGTGCAGTGTGCGCGGGGAGTGCAGTGTGTGCCGGGAGTGCAGTGTGTGCCGGGAGTGCAGTGTGTGCGGGGAGGGCAGTGTGTGCCGGGAGTGCAGTGTGTGGGGGGAGTGCAGTGTGTGCCGGGAGTGCAGTGTGTGTGGGGAGTGCAGTGTGTGCGGGGAGTGCAGTGTGTGGGGGGAGTGCAGTGTGTGCGGGGAGTGCAGAGTGTGCGGGGAGAGCAGTGTGTGGGGGGAGTGCAGTGTGTGGGGGGAGTGCAGTGTGTGCCGGGAGTGCAGTGTGTGGGGGAGCGCAGTGTGTGTGGGGAGTGCAGTGTGTGCGGGGAGTGCAGAGTGTGCGGGGAGAGCAGTGTGTGCGGGGAGTGCAGTGTGTGGGGGAGCGCAGTGTGTGTGGGGAGTGCAGTGTGTGCGGGGAGTGCAGTGTGTGGGGGGAGTGCAGTGTGTGCCGGGAGTGCAGTGTGTGGGGGAGCGCAGTGTGTGTGGGGAGTGCAGTGTGTGCGGGGAGTACAGTGTGTGGGGGGAGTGCAGTGTGTGCGGGGAGTGCAGTGTGTGGGGGAGTGCAGTGTGTGCCGGGAGTGCAGTGTGTGCCGGGAGTGCAGTGTGTGCCGGGAGTGCAGTGTGTGCCGGGAGTGCAGTGTGTGCCGGGAGTGCAGTGTGTGCCGGGAGTGCAGTGTGTGCCGGGAGTGCAGTGTGTGCCGGGAGTGCAGAATGACCAAGGTGAAGTTAGGGCCGGTCAAGGACAGTCGTGGGAACGTGTGCATGGAGTCTGAAGATATAGGGGAGACCCTAAATGAATACTTTTCTTCAGGTGTTCACAAAGGAGAGGGGCCATGTTGTTGAGGAGGGTAGTGCGATACAGGCTGGTAGGCTGGAGGAGGTTGATATTCGGAAGGAGGATGTGTTAGTAATTTTGAGAAGCCTGAGGATAGACATGTCCCCTGGGACTGGTGGGATATATCCTAGGATTCTTTGGGAGGGAGGGATGAGATTTAAAAAGCGCCAGAGCTGCGAGTCGGAGCGGAGATTTAAAAAGCGCGGGAGCTGCGAGTCGGAGCGGAGATTTAAAAAGCGCGGGAGCTGCGAGACGGAGCGGAGATTTAAAAAGAGACGGAGCTGAGAGTCGGATCGGAGATTTAAAAAGCGTGGGAGCTGCGAGTCGGAGCGGAGGTTTAAAAAGCGGGGGAGCTCCGAATCGGAGCGGAGATTTAAAAAGAGCGGGAGCTGCGAGTCGTAGCGGAGATTTAAAAAGCACGGGAGCTGCGTGTCGGAGCGGAGATTTAAAAAGAGCCAGAGCTGCGAGTCAGAGCGGAGATTTAAAAAGCGCGGGAGCTGCGAGTCGGAGCGGAGATTTAAAAAGCGTGGGAGCTGCGAGTCAGAGCGGAGATTTAAAAAGAGCAGGAGCTGCGAGTCGGAGCGGAGATTTAAAAAGAGCCAGAGCTGCGAGTCGGAGCCAAGATTTAAAAATCGCGGGAGCGGCGAGTCGGAGCGGAGATTTAAAAAGAGCCGGAGCTGTGAGTCGGAGCGGAGATTTAAAAGGAGCGGGAGCTGGGAGTCGGAGCGGAGATTTAAAAAGCGCAGGAGCTGCGAGTCGGAGAGGAGATTTAAAAAGCGCGGGAGCTGCGAGTCGGAGCGGAGATTTAAAAAGTGCGGGAGCGGCGAGTCAGAGCGGAGATTTAAAAAGCGCAGGAGCTGCGAGTCGGAGAGGAGATTTAAAAAGCGCGGGAGCTGCGAGTCGGAGCGGAGATTTAAAAAGTGCGGGAGCTGCGAGTCGGAGCGGAGATTTAAAAAGCGCAGGAGATGCGAGTCGGAGCGGAGATTTAAAAAGAGCGGTAGCTGCGAGTCCGAGCCGAGATTTAAAAATCGCGGCAGCTGCGAGTCGGAGCGGAGATTTAAAAAAGCGCAGGAGCTGCGAGTCGGAGCGGAGATTTAAAAAGAGCGGGAGCTGCGAGTCGGAGCGGAGATTTAAAAAGCGCGGGAGCTGTGAGTCGGAGCGGAGATTTACAAAGCACGGGAGCTGCGAGTCGGAGCGGAGATTTAAAAAGCGCAGGAGCTGCGAGTCGGAGCGGAGATTTAAAAAGCGCGGGAGCTGCGAGTCGGAGCGGAGATTTAAAAAGCGCGGGAGCTGCGAGTTGGAGTGGAGATTTAAAAAGCGCGGGAGCTGCGGGTTGGAGCGGAGATTTAAAAAGCGCAGGAGCTGCGAGTCGGTGCGGAGATTTAAAAAGCGCGGGAGCTGCGAGTCGGAGCGGAGATTTAAAAAGCGCGGGAGCTGCGAGTCGGAGCGGAGGTTTAAAAAGAGCCAGAGCTGCGAGTCGGAGCGGAGATTTAAAAAGCGCGGGAGCAGCGAGTCAGAGCGGAGATTTTAAAAGAGCCGGAGCTGCGAGTCAGAGCGGAGATTTAAAAAGAGTGGGAGCTGCGAGTCAGAGCGGAGATTTAAAATGAGTGGGAGCTGCGAGTCGGAGCAGAGATTTAAAAAGAGCGGGAGCTGCGAGTCAGAGCGGAGATTTAAAAAGCGCGGGAGCTGAGAGTCGGAGCAGAGATTTAAAAAGAGCCGGAGCTGCGAGTCGGAGCGGATATTTAAAAAGCGCGGGAGCTGAGAGTCGGAGCGGAGATTTAAAAAGTGCGGGAGCTGCGAGTCAGAGCGGAGACTTAAAAAAAGCCGGAGCTGCGAGTCGGAGCGGATATTTAAGAAGAGCGGGAGCTGCGAGTCGGAGCAGAGATTTAAAAAGAGCGGGAGCTGCGAGTCGGAGCGGAGATTTAAAAAGCGAGGGAGCTGCGAGTCGGAGCGGAGATTTTCAAAGAGCGGGAGCTGCGAGTCGGAGCGGAGATTTAAAAAGCGCAGGAGCTGCGAGTCGGAGCGGAGATTTAAAAAGAGCGGGAGCTGCAAGTCGGAGCGGAGATTTTCAAAGAGCGGGAGCTGCGAGTCGGAGCGGAGGTTTAAAAAGCGCGGGAGCTGCGTGTCGGAGCGGAGATTTAAAAAGCACGGGAGCTGCGAGTCGGAGCGGAGATTTAAAAAGAGCGGGAGCTGCGAGTCGGAGCGGAGATTTAAAAAACGTGGGAGCTGCGAGTCGGAGCGGAGATTTAAAAGCGCAGGAGCTGGGAATCGGAGCGGAGATTTAAAAAGAGCGGGAGCTGCGAGTCAGAGCGGAGATTTTCAAAGAGCGGGAGCTGCGAGTTGGAGCGGAGATTTAAAAAGCGCGGGAGCTGCGTGTCGGAGCGGAGATTTAAAATGCGCGGGAGCTGCGAGTCGGAGTGGAGATTTAAAAAGCGCGGGAGCTGCGAGTCGGAGCTGAGATTTAAAAAGAGCGGGAGCTGCGAGTCAGAGCGGAGATTTAAAAAGCGCCGGAGCTGCGAGTCGGAGCGGAGATTTAAAAAGAGCCGGAGCTGCGAGTCGGAACGGAGATTTAAAAAGAGCCGGAGCTGAGAGTCGGAGCGGAGACTTAAAAAGCGCGGGAGCTGCGAGTCGGAGCGGACATTTAAAAAGCGCGGGAGCTGCGAGTCGGAGCGGAGATTTAAAAAGAGCGGGAGCTGCGAGTCAGAGCGGAGATTTTCAAAGAACGGGAGCTGCGAGTCGGAGCGGAGATATAAAAAGCGCGGGAGCTGCGAGTCGGAGCGGAGATTTAAAAAGAGCGGGAGCTGAGAGTCGGAGCGGAGATTTAAAAAGCGCGTGAGCTGCGAGTCGGAGCGAACATTTAAAAAGCGCGGGAGCTGCGAGTCAGAGCGGAGATTTAAAAAGCGCGGGAGCTGCGAGTCGGAGCGGAGATTTAAAAAGCGCGGGAGCTGCGAGTCGGAGCGGAGATTTAAAAAGCGCAGGAGCTGCGAGTCGGAGCGGAGATTTAAAAAGCGCGGGAGCTGCGAGTCGGAGCGGAGATTTAAAAAGAGCGGGAGCTGCGAGTCGGAGTGGAGATTTAAAAAGAGCGGGAGCTGAGAGGCGGAGCGGAGATTTAAAAAGCGCGGGAGCTGTGAGTCGGAGCGGAGATTTAGAAAGAGCGGGAGCTGCGAGCCGGAGCAGAGATTTAAAAAGCGCGGGAGCTGCGAGTCGGAGCAGAGATTTAAAAAGCGCGGGAGCTGCGAGTCGGAGCGGAGCTTTAAAAAGAGCAGGAGCTGCGAGCCGGAGCGGAGATTTAAAAAGCGCGGGAGCTGCGAGTCGGAGCGGAGATTTAAAAAGAGCAGGAGCTGCGAGTCGGAGCAGAGATTTAAAAAGCGCGGGAGCTGCGAGTCGGAGCAGAGATTTAAAAAGCGCGGGAGCTGCGAGTCGGAGCGGAGATTTAAAAAGAGCAGGAGCTGCGAGTCGGAGCAGAGATTTAAAAAGCGCAGGAGCTGCGAGTCGGAGCGGAGCTTTAAAAAGAGTGGGAGCTGCGAGTCGGAGCGGAGATCTAAAAAGGGCGGGAGCTGCGAGTCGGAGCGGAGATTTAAAAAGCGCAGGAGCTGCGAGTCGGAGCGGAGATTTAAAAAGAGCGGGAGCTGCGAGTCGGAGCAGAGATTTAAAAGGAGCGGGAGCGGCGAGTCGGAGCGGAGACTTAAAAAGCGCGGGAGCTGCGAGTCGGAGCGGAGATTTAAAAAGAGCGGGAGCTGCGAGTCGGAGCGGAGATTTAAAAAGAGCGGGAGCTGCGAGTCGGAGCAGAGATTTAAAAAGAGCCAGAGCTGCGAGTCGGAGCGGAGATTTAAAAAGAGCGGGAGCTGCGAGTCGGAGCGGAGATTTAAAAAGCGCAGGAGCTGCGAGTCGGAGCGGAGATTTAAAAAGCGCGGGAGCTGCGAGTCGGAGCGGAGATTTAAAAAGAGCGGGAGCTGAGAGTCGGAGCGGAGATTGAAAAAGCGCGGGAGCTGCGAGTCGGAGCGGAGATTTAAAAAGAGCAGGAGCCGTGAGTCGGAGCGGAGATTTAAAAAGCGCAGGAGCTGCGAGTCGGAGCGGAGATTTAAAAAGCGCGGGAGCTGCGAGTCGGAGCGGAGATTTAAAAAGAGCAGGAGCTGCGAGTCGGAGCGGAGATTTAGAAAGAGCGGGAGCTGCGAGTCGGAGCGGAGATTTAGAAAGAGCGGGAGCTGCGAGTTGGAGCGGAGATTTAAAAAGTGCGGGAGATGCGAGTCTGAGCGGAGATTTAAAAATTGCGGGAGCTGCGAGTCGGAGCGGAGATTTAGAAAGAGCGGGAGCTGCGAGTCGGAGCGGAGATTTAGAAAGAGCGGGAGCTGCGAGTCGGAGCGGAGATTTAGAAAGAGCGGGAGCTGCGAGTCGGAGCGGAGATTTAGAAAGAGCGGGAGCTGCGAGTCGGAGCGGAGATTTAGAAAGAGCGGGAGCTGCGAGTCGGAGCGGAGATTTAGAAAGAGCGGGAGCTGCGAGTTGGAGCGGAGATTTAAAAAGTGCGGGAGATGCGAGTCGGAGCGGAGATTTAAAAATTGCGGGAGCTGAGAGTCGGAGCGAAGATTTAAAAAGCGCGGGAGCTGCGAGTCGGAGCGGAGATTTAAAAAGAGAGGGAGCTGAGAGTCAGCGCGGAGATTTAAAAAGCGCGGGAACTGAGAGTCGGACCAGAGATTTAAAAAGAGCGAGAGCTGAGAGTCAGAGCGGGGATTTATAAAGAGCAAGAGCTGACAGTCAGAGCATGGATTTATAAAGAGCGGGAGCCGAGAGTCGGAGCGGAGATTTATAAAGAGCGGGAGCTGAGTGTCAGAGCGGAGATTTAAAAAGAGCGGGAGATGAGACTCAGAGCGGAGATTTAAAAAGAGCGGGAGCTGAGAGTCGGAGCGGAGATTTAAAAAGCGCGGGAGCTGTGAGTCGGAGCGGAGATTTAAAAAGAGCGGGAGCTGAGAATCAGAGCGGAGATTTAAAAAGAGAGGGAGCTGAGAGTCAGAGCGGAGATTTAAAAAGAGCGGGTGCTGAGAGTCAGAGCCAAGATTTAAAAAGAGCGGGAGCTGAGAATCAGAGGGGAGATTTAAAAAGAGCGGGAGCTGAGAGTCAGAGCGGAGATTTAAAAAGCTCGGGAGCTGAGAGTCGGAGCGGAGATTTAAAAAGAGCGGGAGCTGCGAGTCGGAGCGGAGATTTAAAAAGCGCGGGAGCTGAGAGTCAGAGCGGAGATTTAAAAAGAGCAGGAGCTGCGAGTCGGAGCGGAGATTTAAAAAGCGCGGGAGCTGAGAGTCGGAGCGGAGATTTATAAAGCGCGGGAGCTGAGAGTCGGAGCGGAGATTTAAAAAGCGCGGGAGCTGCGAGTCGGAGCGGAGATTTAAAAAGAGCGGGAGCTGAGAGTCAGAGCGGAGATTTAAAATGCGCGGGAGCTGCGAGGGACACCTCTGGACAGCAGGCTGAAATTAAAAAACAATTCATGAGTGACATCACAGCGAAACAATAAGTTCATTGGCTGGTGTTATCGTGGGGCCGCCGGGGTTGCTGAGTGAGTGCTTGCTGAGAAGGGGAGTGAATAACAGGTAAGCTCTTTCTTTCTTTTTCTTTTTTTATCTAGAGGGGATGGCAGGGAAGGCAGTGCAATGTTCCTCCTGCAGAATGTTTGAGGTGAGGGACGCCGTCAGTGTCCCTGCTGATTTCATCTGTGGGAAGTGCACCCATCTCCAGCTCCTCAGAAACCGCGTTAGGGAACTGGAGCTGGAGCTGGATGAACTTCGGATCATTCGGGAGGCAGAGGTGGTCATAGATAGAAGCTTCAGGGATGTAGTTACTCCGAAGAATAAAGATAGATGGGGGACGGTGAGAGGGGCTGGGAGGAAGCAGTCAGTACAGGGATCCCCTGTGGTCGTTCCCCTAAGTAACAAGTATACCGCTTTGGATACTGTTGGGGGGGGGGGACTTACCAGGGGTAAGCCATGGGGTGCAGGTCTCTGGCACGGAGTCTGTCCCTGTTGCTCAGAAGGGAAGGGGGGAGAGGAGTAGAGCATTAGTCATTGGAGACTCCATAGTTAGGGGGATAGATAGCAGATTCTGTGGGAACGAGAGAGACTCACGGTTGATATGTTGCCTCCCAGGTGCCAGGGTCCGTGATGTCTCGGATCGTGTTTTCGGGATCCTTAAGGGGGAGGGGGAGCAGTCCCAAGTCGTGGTCCACATAGGTACCAACGACATAGGTAGGAAAAGGGGTAGGGATGTAAGGCAGGAATTCAGGGAACTTAGATCTAGGACAAATAGAGTTATTATCTCTGGGTTGTTACCCGTGCCACGTGATAGCGAGACGATGAATAGGGAGAGAGAGGAGTTGAACACGTGGCTACAGGGATGGTGCAGGAGGGAGGGTTTCAGATTTCTGGATAATTGGGGCTCATTCTGGTGTCAGTGGGACCTCTACAAACGGGATGGTCTACACCTGGACCAGAGGGGTACCAAAATTCTGGGGGGGGGGGGAAATTTGCTAATGCTCTTCGGGAGGGTTTAAACTAGTTCAGCAGGGGCTTGGGAGCCTGAATTGTAGCTCCAGTATACAGAAGGTTGAGAGTAGTGAGGTCATGAGTAAGGTTTCAAAGTTGCAGGAGATTACCGGCAGGCAGGAAGGTGGTTTAAAGTGTGTCTTCTTCAATGCCAGGAGCATCCAGAATAAGGTGGGTGAACTTGCGGCATGGGTTGGTACCTGGGACTTCGATGTTGTGGCCATTTCGGAGACATGGATAGAGCAGGGACAGGAATGGTTGTTGCAGGTGCCGGGGTTTAGATATTTCAGTAAGCTCAGGGAAGGTGGTAAAAGAGGGGGAGGGGTGGTATTGTTAGTCAAGGACAGTATTACGGTGGCAGAAAGGACGTTTGATGAGGACTCGTCTACTGAGGTAGTATGGGCTGAGGTTAGAAACAGAAAAGGAGAGGTCACCCTGTTAGGGGTTTTCTATAGGCCTCCGAAAAGTTCCAGAGATGTAGAGGAAAGGATTGCAAAGATGATTCTGGATAGGAGTGAAAACAACAGGGTAGTTGTTATGGGGGACTTTAAGTTTCCAAATATTGACTGGAAACGCTATAGTTCGAGTACTTTAGATCGGTGTGTTTTTGTCCAATGTGTGCAGGAGGGTTTCCTGACACAGTTAGTAGTTAGGCCAACGAGAGGCGAGGTCATATTGGATTTGGTACTGGGTAATGAACCAGGACAGGTGTTAGATTTGGAGGTAGGTGAGCACTTTGGTGATAGTGACCACAATTCCATTACGTTTACTATAGTGATGGAAAGGGATAGGTATCTACCGCAGGGCAAGAGTTATATCTGGGGGAAAGGCAATTATGATGCGATGAGGCAAGACTTAGGATGCATCGGATGGAGAGGAAAACTGCAGGGGATGGGCACAATGGAAATGTGGAGCTTGTTCAAGGAACAGCTACTGCGTGTCCTTGATAAGTATGTACCTGTCTGGCAGGGAGGAAGTTGTTGAGCAAGGGAACCGTGGTTTACTAAAGCAGTCGAAACACTTGTCGAGAAGAAGAAGGAGGCTTATGTAAAGATGAGACATGAAGGTTCAGTTAGGGCGCTCGAGAGTTACAAGTTAGTTAGGAAGGACCTAAAGAGAGAGCTAAGAAGAACCGGGTGGGGACATAAGAAGTCTTTGGCAGGTAGGATCAAGGATAACCCTAAAGCTTTCTATAGATATGTCAGGAATAAACGACTGACTAGGGTAAGAGTAGGGCCAGTCAAGGACAGTAGCGGGAAGTTGCGCTTGGAGTCTGAGGAGATAGGAGAGGTGCTAAATGAATATTCTTTGTCAGTATTCACACAGGAAAAAGACAATGTTGTCGTGGAGAATACTGAGATTCAGGCTACTAGACTAGAAGGGCTTGAGGTTCATAAGGAGGAGGTGTTAGCAATTCTGGAAAGTGTGAAAATAGATAAGTCCCCTGGGCCGGATGGGATTTATCCTAGGATTCTCTGGGATGCTAGGGAGGAGATTGCTGAGCCTTTGGCTTTGATCTTTAGGTCATCTTTGTCTGCAGGAATAGTGCCAGAAGACTGGAGGATGGCAAATGTTGTCCCCTTGTTCAAGAAGGGGAGTAGAGACAACCCCGGTAACTATAGACCAGTGAGCCTTACTTCTGTTGTGGGCAAAATCTTGGAAAGGTTTATAAGAGATAGGGGGCGAAATTATCCGACCCCCGCCGGGTCGGAGAATCGCCGGGGGCTGGCGTGAATCCCGCCCCCGCCGGTTGCCGAAGTCTCCGGCACCGGAGATTCGGCGGGGGCGGGAATCGCGCCGCGCCGGTTGGCAGGCCCCCCCGCGCGATTCTCCGGCCCGGATGGGCCGAAGTTCCGCCGCTAAAATGCCTGTCCCGCCGGCGTAAATTAAACCACCTACCTTACCGGCGGGACAAGGCGGCGCCGGCGGTCTCCGGGGTCCTGGGGGGGCGCAGGGCGATCTGGCCCCGGGGGGTGCCCCCACGGTGGCTTGGCCTGCGATCGGGGCCCACCGACCCGCGGGCGGGCCTGTGCCGTTGGGGCACACTTTCCCTTCCGCCTCCGCCACGGTCTCCACCATGGCGGAGGCAGAAGAGACTCCCACCACTGCGCATGCATGGGAATGCTGACAGCGGCCGCTGACGCTCCCGCGCATGCGCCGCCCGGAGATGTCATTTCCGCGCCGGCTGGTGCGGCACCAAAGGCCTTTTCCGCCAGCTGGCGGGGCGGAAATTCGTCCGGCGCCGACCTAGCCCCTTAAGGTTGGGGCTCGGCCCCAAAGATGCGGAGCGTTCAGCACCTTTGGGGCGGCGCGATGCCCGTCTGATTTGCGCCGTTTTGGGCGCCAGTCGGCGGACATCGCGCCGTTTCCGGAGAATTTCGCCCAGGATGTAGAATCATCTGGAAAGGAATAATTTGATTAGAGATAGTCAACACGGTTTTGTGAAGGGTAGGTCGTGCCTCACAAACCTTATTGAGTTCTTTGAGAAGGTGACCAAACAGGTGGATGAGGGTAAAGCAGTTGATGTGGTGTATATGGATTTCAGTAAACCGTTTGATAAGGTTCCCCACGGTAGGCTACTGCAGAAAATACAGACGCATGGGATTCAGGGAGATTTAGCAGTTTGGATCAGAAATTGGCTAGCTGGAAGAAGACAAAGGGTGGTGGTTGATGGGAAATGTTCAGACTGGAGTCCAGTTACTAGTGGTGTACCACAAGGATCTGTTTTGGGGCCACTGCTGTTTGTCATTTTTATAAATGACCTGAAGGAGGGCGTAGAAGGATGGGTGAGTAAATTTGCAGATGACACTAAAGTCGGTGGAGTTGTGGACAGTGCGGAAGGATGGTACAAGTTACAGAGGGACATAGATAACCTGCAGCGCTGGGCTGAGAGGTGGCAAATGGAGTTTGATTCAGAAAAGTGTGAGGTGATTCATTTTGGAAGGAATAACAGGAAGACAAAGTACTGGGCTAATGGTAAGATTCTTGTCAGTGTGGATGAGCAGAGAGATCTCGGTGTCCATGTACTGATCCATATAGATCAGTATAGATCCATATAAACTGTCTGTGTAGATCCATGTAGACTATCCATATAAATCAGTATAGATCCATATCGACTCTCTGCATAGAACATAGAACATTACAGCGCAGTACAGGCCCTTCGGTCCTCGATGTTGCGCCGACCTGTGAAACCACTCTAAAGCCCATCTACACTATTCCCTTATCGTCCATATGTCTATCCAATGACCATTTCAATACCCTTAGTATTGGCGAGTCCACTACTGTTGCAGGCAGGGCATTCCACACCCTTACTACTCTCTGAGTAAAGAACCTACCTCTGACATCTGTCCTATATCTATCTCCCCTCAATTTAAAGCTATGTCCCCTCGTGCTAGACATCACCATCCGAGGAAAAAGGCTCTCACTGTCCACCCTATCCAATCCTCTGATCATCTTGTATGCCTCAATTAAGTCACCTCTTAACCTTCTCAAAGATCCCTGAAAGTTGCCACCCAGGTTGAGAGGGTTGTTAAGAAGGCGTACGGTGTGTTAGCTTTTATTGGTAGAGGGATTGAGTTTCGGAGCCATGAGGTCATGTTGCAGCTGTACAAAACTCTGGTGCGGCCGCATTTGGAGTATTGCGTGCAATTCTGGTCGCCGCATTATAGGAAGGATGTGGAAGCATTGGAAAGGGTGCAGAGGAGATTTACCAGAATGTTGCCTGGTATGGAGGGAAGATATTATGAGGGAAGGCTGAGGGACTTAGTGTCATCTGCAAATTTACTCACCCATCCTTCTACGCCCTCCTCCAGGTCATTTATAAAAATGACAAACAGCAGTGGCCCCAAAACAGATCCTTGTGGTACACCACTAGTAACTGGACTCCAGTCTGAACACTTCCCATCAACCACCACCCTTTGTCTTCTTCCAGCTAGCCAATTTCTGATCCAAACTGCTAAATCACCCTGAATCCCATTCCCCCATATTTTCTGCAGCTTCTGGATGTGGCTGCAGCTATCCAGCTCTGAAAACAAAACTAAAACACACCCTGCAGCAAACAGCCTAAAATGAAAGTAAAAAGCTGACAGACAGCCCAGCTCCACCCATTCTCTGACATCACTGCAGTAATAAACACCCATTTCTTAAAGGTACTCTCACTACAGATATTTATGTACACACCCATTTATAAACACCTATTTCTTAAAGGTACTCTCACATGACAATAGTCCACACAAAACCATTGGGTACCGTCTGGTTTAGGTACCGTCACTATGGGTGAGCTCCATTGGCTACAATCCACTTCAATTATGCCATTTTTAAGCATACTCGCAATCTCTTTGTTAACCTGTGCCAATTTTAAAGGGTTAAGTCTGTATGGATGGTGTTTGATAGGAACAGCATTTCCCACATCTACATCATGTATAGCCATTTTAGTACTTTCCAATTTATCTCCACAAACTTGCCCATGTGATATCAATAACTCTTTCAGGTCAGTCTGTTTTTCCTCTGGAAGGTAACTCAACAATTTATCCTAATTTTTAAGAACATCCTCGTTTTCCAATTTAATTTGAGGTATGTCAAATTCACAGTCATCTGGATTTGGTTCGTCACTTTGAGTTAGAATCATTAAAGCCTCCTCTTTTTCTCTCCTTCCCTTTCAAAGTACCTTTTAAGCATATTCACATCACACTCGGTGAGTCTTCCTTCTATCTGGTGTTTTTACCACATAATTCACCTCACTTAATGTCCTTTCAATCTGATAAGGTCCACAAACCCTAGCTTTTAAAGGTTCCCCTACCACTGGTAACAACACTAAAACTTTATCTACACTGGCAAAACTACGAACTTTGGATTTCTTGTCCGCTACCCGTTTCATCACATTTTAAACAACCTTTAAACGTTGTCTAGCCAATTTACCTGCTCTATTTAATCGTTCCCTAAAATTTGACACGTAATCCAATAATGTAATTTCCGATTTCTCACTCACCAATTTTTCCTTAATCAATTTAAGTGGTCCTCTTACCTCATGACCAAAAATTAGTTCAAAGGGACTGAATTTGGTTGACTCATTAGGAGCATCCCTAATTGCAAACAGTACGAATGGAATTCCTTTATCTCAATCCTCTGGATAATCTTGACAATAAGTCCTCAACATTGTCTTTAATGTCTGATGCCACCTTTCTAATGCTCCCTGCGATTCTGGATGGTCCGCAGTTGATTTAAATTGTTTTATTCCTAAGCTACCCATAACTTCTTTGAATAACCTAGAGGCAAAATTTGATCTTTGATCCGATTGTATTTCTGTGGGTAGTCCATATCGAGTAAAGAATTTAAGTAACTCCTCCACAATCTTTTTAGCTGTAATATTATGTACTGGAATGGCCTCTGGGAACCTAGTAGACACATCCATCATAGTCAAAAGATATTGATTCCCACATTTTGTTTTAGGAAGCGGCCCTACTCAATCAATTAGGACACTTGTAAAAGGTTCCTCGGATGCTGGAATGGGTATTAAGGGCGCTGGTTTTATCACTGCTTGAGGTTTCCCTATCACTTGACATGTGTGACATGATCGACAAAATTTAACTACATCTTTATGTAGTCCAGGCCAATAAAAATGTTTTTGTATTTTAGCTTGAGTTTTCCTTATCCCCAAATGACCTCCCACTGGTACCTCATGTGCAACTCGCAACACCTCCTTTCTATACCCTATCGGCAATACTACTTGATGAACTTCTGCCCACTTTTCATCCGCCTGCATATGTAAAGGTCTCCATTTTCTCATCAAGACATCACTTTTACAGTAATGACACTCTGGTATACACTCAGATTCCTCTTCCGTGTATGCTTTCTGATATATCCATTTTATTTCTATATCTTTTTGTTGTAACTCCGCCAATTTTCCTGAACTAAAAATATTTGCCTCATCCTCCACCTGTTATTGTTCTTTTTCAACCACCTGATCAAAAATCGTTTGTGATAATTACACTTCAACGTCATCTTCACTCTTTGATTTCTCCTCTTGTCTTAACCTATGACTTTGCGACCTTGTTACTACGCAATCCGGAAAAATCAAAGGATATTCGTCCTTCAACACTTCAGTTGTCTGATTTTCCACTGGCTTATCAACCACAGTAGGCATCACTCCCACCTGCGATCCAGCTATATCATTACCCAAGATAAACTGTGTTCCTGGACAAGATAGTTTCTCTATTACTCCTACTACCACTTCACCACTCTTCACTGGACTTTCCAACCTTACCTTATATAATGGAACACTACTCCTCTCACCCTGAATTCCACATATTACCACCTTTTCTGGCAACATTCTTCCCAAACTACATAACTCCTCATCTCTTACCATTAAAGATTGACTAGCTCCCATATCTCTTAAAATTTTGACTTCTTTACCTGCTCCTCCTGATACACATGAGTAAACTTTACCCACACAAGTAAATTCTTTAAAGAGATCTGGCACCTTCTTATCAATCACCTCTTGATCGGACTGTACAATCTTTTGCACCTCCATCGCTTCACTTGGGCTTTCCTTTACCACTTTAACAAACCCCACTGTCTTATCCTGTTTTACCACATCAGCCTTCCCAGTGCTTTTCTTCAACCACCAACACTGTGACTTTACGTGGCCTAGTTTATTACAGTGAAAACATTTGAAACTTTTCATGTCTCTTCCACCCTCCTGGATTTCTTTTTTAATCTGAGCTACACTCTCCTTATTATCTCCCATCACATCACCTTTACCGTTACCACTTGAGTATTTCTCATGTCCCCAGTTTCTATCCCTCACAGGCTGAAACTGATATCAGAAACCAATCTTTGATTTATGAACTAATTCGTAATCATCTGCCATTTCTGCTGCTAATCTCGCAGTTTTAACCCTCTGCTCTTCCACATGAGTTCTCAGTACATCAGGAATTGACATTTTAAACTCCTCCAAAAGTATAATTTCTCTGAGAGCTTCATACGTAAGGTCTATTTTCAAAGCCCTTATCCACCTATCAAAATTACTCTGTTTGAGCCTTTCAAACTCCATGTATGTTAGACCAAATTGTTTCCTTAAATTTCTAAACCTTTGTCTGTAAGCTTCAGGCGCTAATTCATATGCACCTAAGATGGATTTTTTCACCTCCTCATATGTCCCAGATACCTCCTCCGGTAGTGATACAAACACTTCACTAGCCCTACCTACCAGCTTTATTTGAATCAGTAATACCCACATGTCCTGTGGCCATTTCATTTGTTTAGCTACCTTCTCAAATGAAATGAAAAAGGCTTCCATCTCCTTCTCATCAAACCTTGGCAATGCTTGGACATATTTAAATAAATCCCCACCAAACCTTCGACTATGATGCTCTTTCTCACTATCCTCATCACTATCATCCAACTATACGTTCCCCTTTACGTCTGCCAATTTTAACTGACTGTCATGTTTCATGACCATTTTCTGAAGTTCAAACTCTCTCTCTTTATGTTTATCGCTGATCTGTATCTCCCTTTCTCTTTCTTTTTGTTCTGCTAGGGCTATTCTTTCTTTTCTCCTTTCTTCTCTCTCCTTTTCTTTTTCCTCTCTATCTCTTTCTCTTTCCGCTCTCTCTCTTTCTTTATCCTCTCTTTTGTATTCAAGCTGTTTTAATTCTTTCCCATGTTCCATTTGTTTAATTTGTAACTGAATTTTTCCCATTTCCAATGAGTCAAACTGTGTCTCAGGCAACTTTAAAAGCTTAGCCACTGCCATAATTACCTCACCTTTTCGCATTTTGTCAGGTAATGTTAACTGCAATGTTTTTGCCAAATCTAACAGTCTGCTTTTAGTCTCTGTCCGTAAGGTACTGCGTGTGACCGTCTCCACCCCCAAAACTTCAGAGCCTCTGAAACAACCATTGTCCACAACACACTCCCCACTTAAAACTAGAATACCACACCTGAAAAACAACCACAATATGTTCACCCCTCGCTGTCTTTAAGTTCACTAAGCCAATCCAATAGATAGACTTTTATCCCGGACGAGCCCCCAATTTGTTATGGGCCAGGGTTTAGAGAACCCCAAAGTGTATCATGGAATTCACCTGACCCACAACTTTTAATAGATTGTGGTATGAGGAACACACGGCCCACTCTACAGGCTTTTCCTTTCTCCATTTCCCTCTCTGGGCAGAATTTTCCAGCCCCACTCGTGATTGGGAAAGGTTGGTCCTGCTGAAAGTCAACGGATGGTCCTTGGTGAGGCCACACCTGGAGTATTGTTTTCAGTTTTGGTCTCCTTATCTAAGAAAGGAAATACTTGCCATAGAGGGAGTGGAACGAAGGTTCGCCAGACTGATTCCTGGGATGGCAGGACTGTTGTATGAGGAGAGGAGGCCAAGATATTGAATATATTTAAAAAGGGAATAGATAGATTTCTAGCCTGTAAAGATGTCAAGAGGAATGGGGAGAGCGCGGGGACTATGGCATTGAGAAAGAGGATCAGCCATGGTCATGTTGAATGGTGGGACAGGCTCAAAGGGCTGAATGGCCTCCTCCTGCTCCTATTTCCTATGTTTTTGTGACCTTTGGCTGAGTGGCTGAATCTCCTGCGGTGATAGGGCTGGAACTATCGGTCTCTGTTTCATTTTGTTCAGTTCTAGTTGAAGTTAAACTGAATACTTCAGCTTCCATGTCTGGTTACTATCTACCAGGTCAAAACTTTATTTCCTCTTCACAGATGCTGAAAGTGTCGATTCTATTCATGGGCGCGATTTAACAGGCACTGGAATGTGGCGACTGGGGGATTTTCACAGTAACTTCATTGCAGTGTTAATGTAAGCCTACTTGTGACAATAAAGATTATTGTGCACCCCCAGGCCTGATCCCTGGCATGGGCACCTTGGCACTGACAGCCTGGCACCCTGGCAGTGCTCCTGCTAGCCTGGCAGTGCCCAGGTGGCAGTGGGAGTACCAAGGTACCACCGTACGCAGAGCCAGACCATCCGGCAACCTCTGATGGCCTGGGAGTTTGTATGGACCAGTGCCAAACGGTGCCTTGGTGAGGTCTCCCGGGCACGGGCGTTTGTTCCCCGGCCTCTGGAGTATCGGGTGCCAACATATTTAAATGGACTTAATGGCTCACTTAAATATGTAAATCTGGATCTCGCACAGTGAAGGTGAGATCCAGATCACGACGTCTTGCGAGATCTTAGTAGATCTCAGGAGGCTTTCCGAGCCTCTCAGATCTCGCGAGAGATTTAACGGTCTCGACGTGTCACCGAGTCGGGCGCAATGAGGGAATAAGGGGATCCGGGGTTATGGAGAGAAGGCAGGAGAATGGGAATGAGAAAAATATCAGCCATGATTGAATGGCGGAGCAGAATCAATGGGCCGAGTGGCCTAATTCTGATCCTATGTCTTGTGGTCTTATGAGACGGTTCAGTCGCGCCCCTTGTCTCTAAATTCATTGAAATGCTGCTTGTGCCTGAACTGAAATTCATTCCAGATTGTGAATTTGAACTCTAAAACTTCTAAACGGACTTTGTGACTCAGTGCTGTCCCCCTACCCCCTGCACATTGCTTCTATTCAAATAATCATCCAATGCCCCTTTAATGTCTCCACTGAACCTGCCTCCACCACCCATCCAGCCCGTCCATTCCAGACCAAAACCACCCGCGGAGGGAACATTCAGGCACAACACATTTGCTTCTTTTGCAAATCACTAAATCTGTGCCCTCTCATTCTCGACCCTTTTACCAGCGGGAACACTTTCTCCCTGTCTACTCCGTCCAGTTCCCTCAGGATTGTGAACATCTCCATCAGATTTCCTGTTAACCTTCTTCTCTCCGAGGAGAACAGTGCCAACCTCGTCAATCTATCCCCATAGCTGAAGGCGAGTATGACCCTAAAAATGTCTGTCTGAGTTGAAAATGTGAGGCCGATTCACAATGTGAGGACAGCGCTAAACATGCATTAGCGGAGAAATGGGGAGTTGAGTTATACGCTGAGTGTAGGTATAAACATGCATTCTGACTCTGAAAAATTGGCTCCACTTATACAACGTGTCCACTTAATAAGTCGCGCTTGATGGTAAATGATTTGAGCATTCTTAACTGCTTTGAAAATATATATCTTGATTTTTGTCATTTTGCTGTGAAAATACAAATGCTGAATTGATGAAAAGGTTTATGTAATGTCTCTGCAGCCTCATTATAAAGACTATTGAACTGGATCCATTTGCATGTAGCTGGTGTGTGTGTTTATTGGAGGCCTTTGCAAATTGGTCAGACACAGTTAAAGATTGGATTTTCTCCTCCACAAAGGCACCTTTCAGTTTGATATTTCAGAGCTGCCAATGGCTGAACTCTGTCGGACTCTAGAATATTCTATAAGATGTCACGTTCAAACATTGTATAGAATCACGAACCTTGGTGATTTAGTGGGATATCTTGAAAGCTTTATTGTATTCAGAAGCTGAAGATGATTTTTACAACATTGCTCCGTGCTGAGCATGAATAAAGATTGTGAGTTGGGAAAAGGTGAATGGAAAATCTCAGAAGCAGCTCAGTGTTATGATGTTTATATGTTGGACAATTATTTTTCTCTTAATAGTTATGCAATTAATTTATGATAATTTATGTTTGACTTAATTTATGATGCATAGCCCATGGGAGAATGATTTTGAACTGTAAAGATGATTTGAATTCAGGGCAGAATTTTTCAGAGATGGGAGGGGTGAATCTGGGGGTCAGAAAGTGGGAGAAGGCAGGTGGTGGGTGTGACCCTGTTTTGGTGGGTGTGATAACCCCCATGTGGATCACAGGGGATTAATAATAGGTCTCCCTGTGGGGCTCGTGGCGTAGAGGTTACCCTGGTAACGGGCGGAGGCCCTCATGCCGGCCCGAGCTGGACTGCCGGTTCTGGTAACCCTGGGATGGGGCTTTGCTCTTGTACGTCAGGGTAGTGGCTTTACTTTGGAGATATAAATAAACAAAGTTAACCTTCCAGACCGTGTCTCCTGGGTTACTACATTTGCAACGAGGAGTAAGAACAGGTTTCTGGACAGCCTTCCTGTACGTTGATTCTGGTAAGAAAGGACAGAGAAGATCCGAAAATGGTGCTGTTTTCTAAAATGGAGCCATACACTGCGGCCGTGGAGGACTGGGCCCCAGATGCCGAAAGATGGCGATATTTCCATCGGGCAAATGACATAGAAGACTGACAGGAGGCGATTCTCCTGACCACTTGCAGAGCCCCAACATTCGGCATCATTCAAAGCCTGACTCACCAAGCAGCCGCAGATCCAAAATCCTTTAATGAACTGAAAGACCCAGGGGTGAACCAGTAAGACCCTAAACCATCTGTGATATTGCAACATTATAGGTTCAACACTGAATTTCTGACAATACATCAGAAACTGGTGGAACACTGTGATTATGGACCGTCCCTCCTAAAGATACTGCGGGACTGACTAGTATGCGGGATAAATGATGTCACAACCCAGAGGAAACTGCTGGAGGAACCTACCCTGGACGTAAAGAGCTGTAAAATTGGCACTGTCCCACGTGAGCACTGAGACAGGTGCCCAGGATTACAATGTGGTCAGCATCGGACTACACCCAAACTGGAGGACCAGTTTCCCCACTGACAGCGGTCACGTGACCCACCTGCCACCAAGTCAACAATCAAACACGAGAGATAAGGCGCAGGGCAGTGGCCACGAGACACCAGAACCAGATGGAAGACTTCTCCATGGGTCCACAAAGATAAATCACAGAATTACCGTACCTGTGGTTGAAAGACACGCCCAAGGCAAGGCTGCCAGAATCGTCAGAGTACGTAATGCCCAGGATGGAAGACAAAGCCACCTCAGACCAGGGCTTTGCAAATCAACCGGCTTGAACAGGAAGAGATGGTGCAATTAAATTGCCCCCAAAAGTGGCTCAAATCCGGATCAAACTCCAGATCAACAGTCACCCCCTGGGCATGGAACTAGACACAGGAATCGCCATCTCCATTATAGAGGAACAGACTCTGTGGGCCCCTGGGCCTGCGGGATACCAGGGCCGCATACACAGGGGAACCATTACTCACCATAGGACCCACCGTGACCCGGTAACCAATGGCAGCAGACGGTCTGACTTGCCCTAATAGTAGTACAATGATCTGGACCCAACCTTCTGGGAAGAGACTCGCTGCAAAACATCTGCCTGGATTGGCAACAGATTTTATGATGGGCACCAGCAATTAATACAAAATCATTGGGAAGTATCCTGAAGTGTTCCAGGAAAGTCTCAGAAAAATCAGAGGCGAAAATCTAAATCATAGCATCAGCTCCATGCAGGTGGGGAACACGCCGGGACCTGATGGGTTCCCAGCGACCTCTGCAAATAATTTGCACCGGCTCCCACTCTGCACCTACGGGAAATGTCCGCAGACTTGCTGGCAAGGGGAACCCTGCCCCCAATGCTAACGAAGGCCACCATAGCACTGAGACCCAAAAAAGTAAAAGACCCAACGGAATGTAGATCATACAGGCCCATTTCTGATTGATGAGGGGAGGGCGGTGGATGTTGTTTACATGGACTTCAGTAAAGCCTTTGACAAGGTGGCTCATGGCAAACTGGTACAAAATGTGAAGTCACGCGGGATCAGAGGTGAGGTGGTAAGATGGATACAGAACTGGCTCGGTCACAGAAGGCAAAGGGTAGCAGTAGACGGGTGTTTTGCTGAATGGAAGGTTGTGACTAGTGGTGTTCCACAGGGATCGGTGCTGGGGCCTCTGTTGTTTGTAGTATACATTAGCGATTTGGAGGAAAATGTAGCTGGTCTGATTAGTAAGTTCGTGGATGACACGAAGATTGGTGGAATGGCAGATAGTGTTGAAGATTGTCAGCGGATACAGCAGGACATCGATAGGTCGGAGACTTAGGCAGAGAAATGACAAATGGAGTTTAATCAGACAAATGTGAGGTAATGCATTTTGGTAGGTCTAACATAGAGGGGAAATATACCGTAAGTGGCAAAAGTTTCAGGAATATAGAAAGTCAGAGAGGTCTGGACATGCAGGTCCACAGATCTTTGAAAGTGGCAACACAAGTGGACAAGGTAGTCAAGAAAGCATACGGAATGCTTGCCTTCATTGGACGGAGCGTCGAGTATAAAAACTGGCAAGTCACGCTGCAGTTGTATAGAACCTTGGTAAGGCTGCACTTGGAATATTGCGCACAATTCTGGTCACCACACTACTAGAAGAGGGTGCAGAGAAGGTTTACCAGGATGTTGCCTGGTCTGGAGGGTGTTAGCTATGCAGAGAGCCTGAATAGACTCAGACTGTTTACATTAGAACAATGGAGGTTGAGGGGCGACCTGATAGAGGTCTACATGATTGAGGGGCAAGGACAGGGTGGATGGGCAGGCACTCTTTCCCAGGGTGGAGGGGTCAGTCACCAGGGGGCATAGGTTTAAGGTCCGTGGGGCAAAGTGTAGAGGAGATGTGTGAGGCAGGTTTTTTATGCAGAGGGTGGTGAGTGCCTGGAATGTGTTGCCGGGGTTGGGGGGGGGGGGGGGTGGCACTATGCTATCTACTGTCTCTAACATATCTCTTCACCTATCTGCTGATTCTCTACTCTCCCACTACACACTCCCAGGCGCCTGAGAGGCATTCCCTTTTACAGGTCTCTTCCCCAGCTCCATCTGGTGGTATAGAATCATAGAATTTACAATGCAGAAAGAGGCCATTCGGCCCATCGAGTCTGCACCGGCCCTTGGAAAGTGCATCCTCCACCATATCCCCGTAGGGCAGCACGGTAGTACAAGTGGGCTAGCACTGTGGCTTCACAGCGCCAGGGTCCCAGGTTCGATTCCCCGGCTTGGGTCACTGTCTGTGTGGAGTCTGCACGTTCTCCCCGTGTCTGCGTGGGTTTCCTCCGGGTGCTCCGGTTTCCTCCCACAGTCCAAAGATGTGCAGGTTAGGTGGATTGGCCACGATAAATTGCCCTTAGTGTCAAAAGGTTAGGAGGGGTTATTGGGTTACGGGGATAGGGTCGAAGTGAGGGCTTAAGTGGGTCGGTGCAGACTCGATGAGCCGAATGGCCTCCTTCTGCACTGTATGTTCTATGTAACCAAATAACCCAACCTAACCTTTTTGGCCACAAAGGGCAATTTAACCCAACTTGCACATCTTTGGACTGGATACAATAACACATTAACTCTTAATGTACCAGATCTTACACATAATGTCGCAATACTAACCCCATCCGGGGAGAGAACACCAGAGGTGATCGTATCCCTGGACGCAGAAAAGGCCTTTGACGGAGTCTCATTGAGGTACTGGGGTGGTTTGGACTAGGGACAAGGTTCACTGCCTGGGTGAGACTCCTGTACAACGCCCCCAAGGCGAGCATTCGGTCTAACACCATCAGCTCTGAATACTTCCAGTTGCATAGAGGCACCAGGCAGAGATGCCCACTGTCCCTGCTCGTGTTGGCCCTGGCAATCCTTTTAAATGCCGGCCCTAACCTGGACTGCCAGTTCTGTAGCCCCCGGGCTGGGGCTCTGTGGGCTGGGGCTCTGTGGGCTGGGGCTCTGTGGGCTGGGGCTCTGTGGGCTGGGGCTCTGTGGGCTGGGGCTCTGTGGGCTGGGGCTCTGTTGTTGGACGTCAGGGTAGTGGCTCTTCTTTTGAGTTGTACATAAACATAGTTAATCTTCCAGACCGTGTCTCCTGGATTATTAAACTGGGCGGCAGGACCCAGGGCCACATTTTGTTTGGAAAGTCAATTCATTGGCTGTGAGTGAGATGGTGGTACCGCTCCAAAGACCCTCCTGCCCAATCAGTGGGCAATGTCCATACCCAGTGGGCTGTGGAAGTCTCAGAGCCAGGAAGGCCGACCCGGAGGAGGGGTCTGCAGAGGTCACGTGTCACGCTTGCTGCAGAGGTGACAATACCCCAGGGGGTGCCCCATGGTGTTCCCAAAAACAAAGCCCCCACCCCCTCACCCCACCCTGCTGGGAGGTTGAGGCTGGTGGTTTCCAAATGGGTCAGAGGGGAAATTGGCAGCAAAGCTGGTATCAGGCCTCTGATTGGCCACATAAATGACTCACTTAGATTCTGGTTGGTGATTTCTCTGCCACCTTTCCTGGTCTTGGCCAATGAACATGGAGCCGGGAAAACATCGGGAGCTCCCACCCCCTCCGCCCCATATTGTAATATACCTGCAAGGGATAGCAGCAGAACTGAAGGGATGTGTGTCATGTGATCAGTTTCACTTTGGCCTGTGAGCAGAACACAGCACACACAGCTCTGCTGCTGCTGTCCCTAAGCTTTCTCTCCATATATATGTGCTCTCATGTGCATAGTTTAAATGAATTAACCCACAACGTGTTTACCTAATCCCTTATGGTGCTCTTATATCACCATGACAACACAGCACCCCCTCCTCCAACAACTTCCCATCTCCCAGGCCAGTGGCAATGGCTCCAAAACCTCCAACTGCTGTTTATCCAGTTCTCTTTGACTTGGGTAAATGGAAGAATTTCTCTAAGTAAGGAATTTTCTTTTTATTTCAAAGGAACGAGAATATGAAAAATGTATAAATGCATTTTTTGAAATGGAAATTCTGAGTTCCAAGGATATCGCTGATTATTTTTAAATTCAAGGTTTTCTTATTTATTGTCTGAAAGTGATCCAATTTTCAGTCTATCCATCAGGCCCCCCAAGAACCATCGTTCTACCAAACTCAAACAGGAATCGTTGACAAAATTGTTCACTGACTTTGTTAACCAGATACACCCCCCAATCTGGGAAGCTTTTAATTGAAAATTGCATCTGCCACTATGAATTCAATTCGAGATACCAGCTGTTCTCCGTGGCAAGGAACCAAGTGGAAGATGCAAAATGTTTTACATCAACAGAGAAGCACTTTGTATTTCACAAATTAAAACCCATTACCATCTCCCAAATCCCTTAATATGAACCTGAATGAAGTTACTAACCACCCATCAAAATCAAAATCTCAATCCTTCATCGCTCAGCTGCTGTCAGAGGGAATGAAAGCAAAGCTGTGATCTCCAGCTAGACAATCCTGAATTAATGGCCTGTGCCTCTTAAAAATAATTCATTTCAGTTCAGTTAAGGAAAATAGACTTGGGTCCAGCATCCTTTTGGAAAGTGTGCAGTAATCCTAACATTGCTGAATCTAAATTGGAGAAACCAATTTGATGTCTTTTGATTCAGTTTTCAACTTGCTATTTTTACAGATTCTCTGGTGCATACAAGGCCCAAAGTGGGTGATACGCCCATGGAGCCTGCGGGCATGGAGGCCCGGTAACTATCTGGTCCTAGTCAACCTGGCCAGATGCATGACACGCAGGTCGGAGCAGGGAATCAAAGAACTTATGGGATGAGTCCCTGATATTCAATGAAGTGGTATTCAACTGTCGGTGGTGTGTTGCTATCTGGGGGCAAGTGTGATTGGTGGAGGGAGCCTAGGTAAGGGAAGCCCATAAATCCATATTAAGCTGTTGTCTGAGTGGAAATTATTAACATCTGTAAGGTCAAAGTAAACGTGTTAGGTCCAGGAGCGAACACCTGCTCTCACCTCATATGGAGCCGATCTGACCAGTCCGCACACCCCCTCCTGTCACATGAAACGCTGTTCCCGGATTTCAACCTAGGACTGAAATATCAGCTCAGCTGCTGAGGACAACTTGGCCCCCAATCTGTGGATTTTAAAAAGGGCCAGATTAAAGTCGGGAACAACAGGAAAGCAATCAGTTTTCTTCAGTTAACCTCCCTCTTACCCCATTTCCAAGACCATCCTGCCTCGTCTCACTCTCTTGGCATCCAACATGGCTGAACTCACTCTGACAAGCTTCCTTTACTACACCTGTTCGGGTACACCGAGGGAGAATTCAGAATGTCCAATTCACCTAACAGCAGGTCTTTCGGGACTTGTGGGAGGAAACCGGAGCACCCGGAGGAAACCCACGTAGACACGGGGAGAACGTGCAGACTCCACACAGACAGTGACCCAAGCCGGGAATCGAAACTGGGACCCTGGTGCTGTAAAGCCACAGTGCTAGCCACTGTGCTACCTTGCCTCCCTTCCAGGGAGAGTGATTAGGGTGGGAGAGTGGGTGGGTGGAGATGGTGGGAGAGTGGATGAGTGGGGAGTGGGATGGTGGGTGGGTGGGAGAGTAGGTGGGTGAGTGGGTGGGTAGGGGGGTAGGGTGGGAGAGTGGGTAGAGGGGTAGGGTGGGCGAATGGATGATCAGGGAAGACTAGGGGGTCAGTCAGGGTGTCAGGGGGTTTCAGTCTGGGGTTTTGGATGGGCAGTGGGTGGGTAGTCTGTTCTACGTTACTCAGGTGTTAGACTAAGTTTTAATGTGTCTAACATTCCTGGGTAACTATCCAGGGAAGTGAGTGGGAACCGTCCAAAGTCTTCAACTCGAGCTGAGAGTCAGAGGCATTAGTGGAGGATCCTGAGGAGAAGGGGAGTTACCCATCGGAAGTTGAAACTTCTTGGATAATTCCCATGTCGGTCCCTGCGTCAGACCTTCCAGCGGGTCTTGACACTAATCTTCGGCTCTACGTCCCATTTCCAACAATTCAGGAAGAGACGGGAAGAATTGACTACTTGGCTTTTTCATAAATTGGGACTGTTGGGAAAATGTACACTTTGCACTTCGAACAAAGTCGATCAGTAAACCCAAATCCCAAGGAAACGGGATTGTGAGTAACAGAAATAATTGAGATGAAGTGGCGCTGCTAGTCAAGAGCAGTATTACGGTGGCGGAGAGGATGCTAGATGGGAACTCTTCTTCCGAGGTAGTATGGGCTGAAGTTAGAAACAGGAAAGGAGAGGTCACCCTGTTGGGAGTTTTTTATAGGCCTCCTAATAGTTCTAGGGATGTAGAGGAAAGGATGGCGAAGATGATTCTGGATATGAGCGAAAGTAACAGGGTAGTTATTATGGGAGACTTTAACTTTCCAAATATTGACTGGAAAAGATATAGTTTGAGTACAATAGATGGGTCGTTTTTTGTACAGTGTGTGCAGGAGGGTTTCCTGAAACAATATGTTGACAGGCCAACAAGAGGCGAGGTCACGTTGGATTTGGTTTTGGGTAATGAACCAGGCCAGGTGTTGGATTTGGAGGTAGGAGAGCACTTTGGGGACAGTGACCACAATTCGGTGACGTTTACGTTAATGATGGAAAGGGATAAGTATACACCGCAGGGCAAGAGTTATAGCTGGGGGAAGGGCAATTATGATGCCATTAGACGTGACTTGGGGGGGATAAGGTGGAGAAGTAGGCTGCAAGTGTTGGGCACACTGGATAAGTGGGGCTTGTTCAAGGATCAGCTACTGCGTGTTCTTGATAAGTATGTACCGGTCAGGCAGGGAGGAAGGTGTCGAGCGAGGGAACCGTGGTTTACCAAGGAAGTGGAATCTCTTGTTAAGGGGAAGAAGGAGGCCTATGTGAAGATGAAGTGTGAAGTTTCGGTTGGGGCGATGGATAGTTACAAGGTAGCGAGGAAGGATCTAAAGAGAGAGCTAAGACGAGCAAGGAGGGGACATGAGAAGTATTTGGCAGGAAGGATCAAGGAAAACCCAAAAGCTTTCTATAGGTATGTCAGGAATAAGCGAATGACTAGGGAAAGAGTAGGACCAGTCAAGGACAGGGATGGGAAATTGTGTGTGGAGTCTGAAGAGATAGGCGAGATACTAAATGAATATTTTTCGTCAGTATTCACTCAGGAAAAAGATAATGTTGTGGAGGAGAATGCTGAGCCCCAGGCTAATAGAATAGATGGCATTGAGGTACGTAGGGAAGAGGTGTTGGCAATTCTGGACAGGCTGAAAATAGATAAGTCCCCGGGACCTGATGGGATTTATCCTAGGATTCTCTGGGAGGCCAGGGAAGAGATTGCTGGACCTTTGGCTTTGATTTTTATGTCATCATTGGCTACAGGAATAGTGCCAGAGGACTGGAGGACAGCAAATGTGGTCCCTTTGTTCAAAAAGGGGAGCAGAGACAACCCCGGCAACTATAGACCGGTGAGCCTCACGTCTGTAGTGGGTAAAGTCTTGGAGGGGATTATAAGAGACAAGATTTATAATCATCTAGATAGGAATAATATGATCAGGGATAGTCAGCATGGCTTTGTGAAGGGTAGGTCATGCCTCACAAACCTTATTGAGTTCTTTGAGAAGGTGACTGAACAGGTAGACGAGGGTAGAGCAGTTGATGTGGTGTATATGGATTTCAGCAAAGCATTTGATAAGGTTCCCCACGGTAGGCTATTGCAAAAAATACGGAGGCTGGGGATTGAGGGTGATTTAGAGATGTGGATCAGAAATTGGCTAGATGAAAGAAGACAGAGGGTGGTGGTTGATGGGAAATGTTCAGAATGGAGTACAGTCACAAGTGGAGTACCACAAGGATCTGTTCTGGGGCCGTTGCTGTTTGTCATTTTTATCAATGACCTAGAGGAAGGCGCAGAAGGGTGGGTGAGTAAATTTGCAGACGATACTAAAGTCGGTGGTGTTGTCGATAGTGTGGAAGGATGTAGCAGGTTACAGAGGGATATAGATAAGCTGCAGAGCTGGGCTGAGAGGTGGCAAATGGAGATTAATGTAGAGAAGTGTGAGGTGATTCACTTTGGAAGGAATAACAGGAATGCGGAATATTTGGCTAATGGTAAAGTTCTTGAAAGTGTGGATGAGCAGAGGGATCTAGGTGTCCATGTACATAGATCCCTGAAAGTTGCCACCCAGGTTGATAGGGTTGTGAAGAAGGCCTATGGAGTGTTGGCCTTTATTGGTAGAGGGATTGAGTTCCGGAGTCGGGAGGTCATGTTGCAGCTGTACAGAACTCTGGTACGGCCGCATTTGGAGTATTGCGTACAGTTCTGGTCACCGCATTATAGGAAGGACGTGGAGGCTTTGGAGCGGGTGCAGAGGAGATTTACCAGGATGTTGCCTGGTATGGAGGGAAAATCTTATGAGGAAAGGCTGATGGACTTGAGGTTGTTTTCGTTGGAGAGAAGAAGGTTAAGAGGAGACTTAATAGAGACATACAAAATGATCAGGGGGTTGGATAGGGTGGACAGTGAGAGCCTTCTCCCGCGGATGGATATGGCTGGCACGAGGGGACATAACTTTAAACTGAGGGGTAATAGATATAGGACAGAGGTCAGAGGTAGGTTCTTTACGCAAAGAGTAGTGAGGCCGTGGAATGCCCTACCTGCTACAGTAGTGAACTCGCCAACATTGAGGGCATTTAAAAGTTTATTAGATAAACATATGGATGATAATGGCATAGTGTAGGTTAGATGGCTTTTGTTTCGGTGCAACATCGTGGGCCGAAGGTCCTGTACTGCGCTGTATTGTTCTATGTTCTATGTTCTATGTTCTAAGTATTAAGATCCCAGAGCAGACCCTAACATTTGTTAGCACACAAAAAAAAAACACTTGGCGCAGGCTGGGAGGGCCGAAGGGCCTGTTCCTGTGCTCTAATTTTCTTTGTTCTTGTCTAAAATTTTAAACTGTGAGGAAATGTAACTGGTCTGATTAGTAAGTTTGCAGACGACACAAAGGTTGGTGGAATTGCGGATAGCGATGAGGACTGTCGGAGGATACAGCAGGATTTAGATTGTCTGGAGACTTGGGCGGAGAGATGGCAGATGGAGTTTAATCCGGACAAATGTGAGGTAATGCATTTTGGAAGGTCTAATGCAGGTAGGGATTATGCAGTGAATGGTAGAACCCTCAAGAGTATTGAAAGTCAAAGAGATCTAGGAGTACAGGTCCACAGGTCATTGAAAGGGGCAACACAGGTGGAGAAGGTAGTCAAGAAGGCATACGGCATGCTTGCCTTCATTGGCCGGGGCATTGAGTATAAGAATTGGCAAGTCATGTTGCAGCTGTATAGAACCTTAGTTAGGCCACACTTGGAGTATAGTGTTCAATTCTGGTCGCCACACTACCAGAAGGATGTGGAGGCTTTAGAGAGGGTGCAGAAGAGATTTACCAAAATGTTGCCTGGTATGGAGGGCATTAGCTATGAGGAGCGATTGAATAAACTCGGTTTGTTCTCACTGGAACGAAGGAGGTTGAGGGGCGACCTGATAGAGGTATACAAAATTATGAGGGGCATAGACAGAGTGGATAGTCAGAGGCTTTTCCCCAGGGTAGAGGGGTCAATTACTAGGGGGCATAGGTTTAAGGTGAGAGGGGCAAGGTTTAGAGTAGATGTACGAGGCAAGTTTTTTACGCAGAGGGTAGTGGGTGCCTGTAACTCGCTACCGGAGGAGGTAGTGGAAGCAGGGACGATAGGGACATTTAAGGGGCATCTTGACAAATATATGAATAGGATGGGAATAGAAGGATACGGACCCAGGAAGTGTAGAAGATTGTAGTTTAGTCGGGCAGCATGGTCGGCACGGGCTTGGAGGGCCGAAGGGCCTGTTCATGTGCTGTACATTTCTTTGTTCTTTGTTCTTTGTTCTTTGAAAAGATACTTCGCTCCAGGTGTGATTCCATTGATCAAAGGGTTATGTTCCATTAAAACAAACTTTATTATTATAACAGGATTCAACTACATTAACATCACAGAAAATAGCTTACAATTAACAGTTAAACAATTCATAATAATAAAAGGAAACACTGTGACTTCTAAAGAATACCTTCTCCATCTCTAATCCAGCAAACCGTTGTTACATGTCAAATGGCACTTATGAATAAAGTTAGCAAACCATGGTTACTTACTGTACTCTTGAATAGACATTTCTTGGAAAGAATACTTGAAGAGGGAGAGATCCTTTCAGGAAATTGCCTGCAGATCCTTCTGTCTGTGTCAGACTACTGCTTAACCAGACAGCCTTTGACAAAATCTGTTGCGCAATTAAAGCTCTCATCAAAATTAAAAGCTAAACTTCCTGCTATAAACTTGGCTCCTCCAATTAATTACATCATCTCTATCCAACTAAATGGGTTGTGACCATCTTACTGAGGTCCCTCAATTATCTAAACTTCAGGGGCCATTCTCTCTACAACAAAATTCCATGAGCCCTATATAGGTAAACAATTACCTGTTGGGCAGCATGGTAGCACAGTAGTTAGCACTGTTTTTTAGCAGCTCCAGGATCCCAGGTTCAATTCCCGGCTTGGGTCACTGTCTGTGCGGAGTCTGCACTTTCTCCCCGTGTCTGCGTGGGTTTCCTCCGGGTGCTCTGGTTTCCTCCCACAGTCCAAAGATGTGCAGGTAAGGTCGATTGGCCATGCAAAATTTCCCTTAGTGTCCAAAAAAAGGTTGGGTGGGGTTACTAGGTTACCGGGATAGGGTTGCGGATGGGCTTAAGTAGGGTGCTCTTTCCAAGGGCCAGTGCAGACTCGATGGGCCAAATGACCTCCTTCTGCACTGTAAATTCTATGATTCTATGAATTACATGGTTGGAATGAATGATGATCTCACTTGTATGACATCTTTATTGAATCTTTTGCAGACACAGAGTCTGCCTGTTTGTTAAACTAGGATTTAAAAAATATTACTGAAACAGAGATATATATATATATCTATTATATATGTGTATTCAGCCAGGCTTTCAATAACTGCATCATATCTAAAAATGTTATACATTCATCGCAGGAGCAAGTATCCTATTTACTTTGTCCACACAGGGTGACAGTGACAAACTAGCAACCGTTCCTGGAATAAGTAGCTATGGAAACAGAGGAAAGCCTGACTCGTGGGTGTGGGAAGAGAATTGGAACACGAGATAATGAATGACAATAACACAAGGAGGAGAACATTGTTCACAGGTCAGGATATTAAAGTACAGTCAGTGAATTTGTTTTAAAAAATTGGATTGGACAATAATAGGTGGAAAGTCTTATCACCGACCAGAAGCTTATTAATATGGTAAGGGAAAGACAGTAGAAACAAACAAATATTGCATTTGCTGCACAAACATGAAAGATTTCTGAAAAGATACATTCATGTAAGAAGTTGAATACAAGAGCAAAATGAAACTTCTTTGTAAAAGGAAAGATGTTGAAGTGGGTTGGTGAGAGCATGCTGTCCTCGTTAACTCCATCAGTGATTGGGTCAGAAAATGCACCATCATCCTGAACACTGGTTCGGATAACGCTGGGATTTTGGGGCGGAGACAGAGAGGAGTGCTCAGTGTGAGAATGTGGGAATACCGGACTGGGTAAATCCTTCGGGCAGATTCGAGAGCAAGCTTTCAGGGCGGCACGGTGGCACAGTGGTTAGCACTATTGCTTCACAGTTCCAGGGTTCCAGGTCCGATTCCCACCTTGGGTCACTGTCTGTGCGGAGTCTGCACTTTCTCCCTGTGTCTGCGTGGGTTTCCTCCGGGTGCTCCGGATTCCTTCCACAAGTCCCGAAAGACGTGCTGTTGGGTGAATTGGACATTCAAAATTCTCCTTCCATGTACCCAAACAGGTGCCGGAATTTGGCGACTAGGGGTTTTTCACAATAACTTCATTGCAGTGTTAATGCAAGCCTACTTGTGAGAATAAAGATTCTTATTATGTATAATTGTAACATAATTTTTGTGCTTTTATACTTGATACCCTGTCCTATGAAGGCAAGCATGCCATATGCTTTCTTTACCACATTTCCACCTGTGCTGCCACTTTTAAGGATCTGTGTGTTATGTTACTTGGGAGTAATATATATGTTACTCATTTGTTAAGCCCAGTTATACTTAACTTTGATGATGAAAACTCGAAGTCTTCCAGTGATGACAAATTATTTATTGAGTAACAAATTAATATACTTGTGAGTTCTTTTCTTTAATACTTTTACTAGCAGTCAAATTAGATGAGATTGAATTAAATTAACAATGAAGATAATATTCTACACTCTGAGCTTGCTACACATCTGTTCTCTAGCTACAACACACACGAAGAGAGTGGGAAACAGCTTGAGCTTCTTATATACTCTCTGTTAGTGTTGCCCTCTAGTGATCATCTGACTGTATTGACTGCACATTAACCAATCATGTATTTACATATACAGAGATCACTACATCCCTCTTTTTTTGTGTTACATATTTTCTATATGCAGTAAAGAAAATTGTACATGAAGAATGATGTACGGGCAGCGCGGTAGCATTGTGGATAGCACAATTGCTTCACAGCTCCAGGGTCCCAGGTTCGATTCCGGCTTGGGTCAATGTCTGTGCGGAGTCTGCACATCCTCCCCGTGTGTGCGTGGGTTTCCTCCGGGTGCTCTGGTTTCCTCCCACAGTCCAAAGATGTGCAGGTTAGGTGGCTTGGCCATGATAAATTACCCTTAGTGTCCAAAAAAGGTTAGGTGGGGTTGCTGGGTTTTGGGGATAGGGCGGGGGAGTGGGTCTAGGTGGGGTGCTCTTTTGAAGGGCCCATGCAGACTCAATGGGCCAAATGGCCTCCTTCTGCACTGTAAATTCTATGAAGTCAATGCCTACTTTCACCCACGGTGACGTAGCTATGTCATGCTGCTGGAGTGTTTCCTTACATTGTGCCAGTTGATGCTGTTGACATGTGGAACACATCATTATCATGTCTGTAATGTCTTTATTTATTCCAGGCCAATACACAGCTTGTCGTGCTCTTCTTTTGCACTTCTCGATTCCGAGATGTCCTTCGTGAATCTTGCTGAGTTGAGAGTTAGCAGATCTGGCCATTTCTTAATGGCAATCCAGAACTTACCACAGTAAGTTCTGCTTGTATGTTTTGGAACTGAGGACAGTGTCCTTTTGACCACCAATGCTGCAGATGATTTATAACTCTAAGCAAGGTTGCATCTTTTTGTGTCTCATCACGTATTTGCTTCAACTTTTCATCAGATACAGGTAGGTTTTCGTTATACAACCGCAGCTGAGCTTCTGTACCATGAATGGGCTCAGGAGGTAAATTGTCAGTATTGATGGATCTCGATAGTGTGTCTGCTATGATGAGGTCGTTTCCAGGAGTGTAGATTAATGTAAAATCATACCTCCTCAACTTCATTATCATTCTTTGCAAACAGGATGTCAAATCATTGAGGCTTTTCTCTATGATATTGACTACAGGTCTATGATCTGTCTCGATGATGAACTTCGGTAAACCATACACAGTCATTAAACTTTGTGATGCCTATGATCAATCCAAGACATTCTTTTTCAATTTGTTCATACCTGCACTCTGTGGCGGTCATCGCGCTGGACGCGTATGCTACAGGAACCCAGTTTGTTTGTTGTCTTGTTGAAGTAAAACCTCACCAATTCCAATTTGACTGGCGTCAGTCAACATCTTTGTGGGTTTAATTGGATCAAAGAAATTTAACCTTGGAGCTGTCATCAATTGCTGCTTGAGATCCATCCATTCTGCATGGTGGCGTGTAATCCTCCCAAACTCAGTATTCTTTATGATCAAGTTTCGTAGAGCAACAGTTCTTGTCAATAAGTTTGAAATTAATTTCCCTGGGAAATGTATGAATCCAAGAAATCGAAGCACAGCTTTGCTTATCTTCCGGCTGCTGCATTTCTGTCTGGCAGTTATCTTTTCATTATCTGGCCTGGCACCTTGAGCTGATACGGTATCACCCAAGAAATTCAACGATGAAGTTGCAAATGTGCACTTGGGCTGGTTAAATTTTAGTCCATATTGATGAATTTTGTGAAATACTTTTCTTAATCTTGTAATATGTTCTTCCTCCGTAGTTGACCAAATGATAATGTCATAAAATAAATAAATAAAATAAAATCACTTATTGTCACAAGTAGACTTCAAATGAAGTTACTGTGAAAAGCCCCTAGTCGCCACATTCCGGCGCCTGTTCGGGGAGGCTGGTACGGGAATTGAACCGTGCTGCTGGCCTGCCTTGGTCTGCTTTCAAAGCCAGCGATTTAGCCCAGTGTGCTAAACCAGCCCCTATATATTCACCCACATATACTCTGACACCTTCAATATTTTCTGTCATCTGTTCCATAATTCGGTGAAAACCTTCTGAAGCTGAGATGATCCCGAGAGGCATTCGATTAAAACAGTAACGTCCAAATGGCGTGTTGAACGTACAGAGCAATTTCCTGGACTCATCTAGCTCAATGTTTTTCAAACTTTTTTCCCTGGGACCCATTTTTACCAACCGGCCGACCTTCGGGACCCAAACCAGCCGACCTGCACGACCCTGCCTGCCGACCTTTGCGGCCCTGCCTGCCGACCTTCGCGGCCCCGCCTGCCGACCTTTGCGGCCCCTCCTGCCGACCTTCGCGGCCCACGCCTGCCGACCTTTGCGGCCCACGCCGGCCGACCTTTGCGGCCCTGCCTGCCGACCTTCGCGGCCCCGCCTGCCGACCTTCGCGGCCCTGCCTGCTGACCTTCGCGGCCCCGCCTGCCGACCTTTGCGGCCCCGCCTGCTGACCTTCGCGACCCACGCCGGCCGACCTTTGCGGCCCCACCTGCCGACCTTTGCGGCCCCACCTGCCGACCTTTGCGGCCCTGCCTGCCGACCTTCGCGGCCCCGCCTGCCGACCTTCGCGGCCCCGCCTGCCGACCTTTGCGGCCCCGCCTGCTGACCTTCGCGACCCACGCCGGCCGACCTTTGCGGCCCCGCCTGCCGACCTTTGCGGCCCACGCCTGCCGACCTTTGCGGCCCCGCCTGCTGACCTTCGCGACCCACGCCGGCCGACCTTTGCGGCCCCGCCTGCCGACCTTTGCGGCCCACGCCTGCCGACCTTTGCGGCCCACGCTTGCCGACCTTTGCGGCCCACGCCTGCCGACCTTTGCGGCCCACGCTTGCTGACCTTCGCGACCCACGCCGGCCGACCTTTGCGGCCCCGCCTGCCGACCTTTGCGGCCCACGCCTGCCGACCTTTGCGGCCCCGCCTGCCGACCTTTGCGGCCCACGCCTGCCGACCTTTGCGGCCCCGCCTGCTGACCTTCGCGACCCACGCCGGCCGACCTTTGCGGCCCCGCCTGCCGACCTTTGCGGCCCACGCCTGCCGACCTTTGCGGCCCACGCCTGCCGACCTTTGCGGCCCACGCCGGCCGACCTGCGCGACCCACCATTTTCTCTTACCCTATTTGTTGCTGACAAAAATGGAGGAAATGGTTTTGGGTCCCTTTGGCCCCAATGGTCCCTTTGGTCCCTTTGGCCCACCGAACTTGAAAGAAAAAGGCTGCGACCATGTTAAAAAAAATGCGGCCGCACTGCGCATGTTTTCCACATGCGCACCGATGATTGGGCACGCATGCGCAGTGCGGCCGCATTTTTTAAACCTGTTCCTGGCCATTTTGAAGGCTGCTCGCAGCCGGCATTATTTAAAGCCGACTGCTGCGGCGGTTGCGCGCAGATTTGCACGATCGGGAGCGCTGCGACAGACAGCTCTGCAACCCTCCCGACACCCGCCCGCGACCCACCCACGGGTTGCGTCCCTGAGTTTGATAATGCCTGATCTAGCTACATCTGCCAGAAACCTTGTGATGCGTCTAATTTTGTAAAGATGCGTGCATTTGCCACCTCAGAAGTTATCTCCTCTCGCTTGGGGATAGGGTAGTGTTCCCTGCGGATGTTCTTGTTTAGACCTTTGGGATCCATACAGATTCTGAGATCTCCTGAAGATTTCTTGATGTAAACCAACGAGCTGACCCAGTCAGTCGAGCTGACCCAGTCAGTCGGTTGAGTGACTCTTGAGTTGATTCCTTGAGACTGTAATGGTTGTGATTCTGCTTTTAGTCTTTCGTAATCTTCTTGGTGAATGTATGACGGGTTTTGCATCCTTCTTGAGCAAAACTTTGAATTGGTATGGTAATGGGCCCATACCTCAAAATACGTCAGGGTATTCACCTAGCAGTTGCTGGATGTCTTATTCCGGTCGTGATGTCTCTTTTGTTCATGAAGATTCTTTGGATTAGCTGCAAGTCCTTGCATGTTTGAGCACCTAATAAAGAATATTTGTGATCATTGACGATTTCAAAACGGAGTGTTTTCGTGACTTTATTATTGACCACCTTCAAATGGCACGATCATTGTGAAGCAATCTGGTTAACATTGTAGTCTTTTAACTTGCATGACGCAGGTACTATCTCGTAATCTTCATGGATTGGTGCGAGATCTTTGCTAGTCATCAAGTTTTCTGAAGCACCAGTATCAAGTTTGAATAGTATTGGGCAATTATTCACTTGTACTCTCGTTGTCCATTCACTGTTGTAATCAATGTAGTTTATTTGCTGAGGAGCATTTGTTGTTGATTGAAGATCCTCCAGTGGATCTATGATTCCGACAAAGGACATATTCTCCAGTGATTAATAGTCCTCTTCATCTGAAAAATGATCTTTTGAATTGTGGTTTTCCATTTTATCAATGCTTCGAACATTGATATATTGTTGTTTCTGTGTTGTATTAGGATATAACGCTGTTGACTTGCATTGAGAAGCAAAATGGTTAAGTGTGGAGCACTTTAAACATATTTTTCCTTGTGCAGGGCGTTTCCCCTTTAAGTGGGTGTTACCACATCGGTAGCATGTCATGATGCCATCTCTCGTTCGCGCATGCACAGACTTCTTCTGTTGAGTCTCGCATTTCTGAATGAACTGCGCATGTCCTGAGCTGGAGTGCATGCGCGCCAGATAGCTGCCATCCCGTACATGCTTCTTTGCTGCCTGTGACACCATTTTAACAATCTCACCCTCGTGGTGGACTTTCACGCCATTTTCCCGGTGATAAAACTCCAAATATTGATTTCTGTTTTGCTCATGCAAATTACATTTTTCGATCGCGATTTTGAGCGTTCGATCATTCTGTCTCAATAATGCTTCTCTTAGGCTTTCATCATTTAGTCGTAGACAATTTGATCCCGTATTTAAGAATCACGCAAATCAGCGGAATTACATGTTTGTGCTAGCAGTTTTAAGTCGACGACAAAGCTTGTGATTGGTTCACCGTTTTTCTGTAACATTCTATGAAACCTGATACGCTCCAGTATTTTATTAGAACATAGAACATAGAACATAGAATAATACAGCACAGTACAGGCCCTTCGGCCCACGATGTTGCACCGAAACAAAAGCCATCTAACCTACACTATGCCATTATCATCCATATGTTTATCCAATAAACTTTTAAATGCCCTCAATGTTGGCGAGTTCACTACTGTAGCAGGTAGGGCATTCCACGGCCTCACTACTCTTTGCGTAAAGAACCTACCTCTGACCTCTGTCCTATATCTATTACCCCTCAGTTTAAAGTTATGTCCCCTCGTGCCAGCCATATCCATCCGCGGGAGAAGGCTCTCACTGTCCACCCTATCCAACCCCCTGATAATTCTGTATGCCTCTATTAAGTCTCCTCTTAACCTTCTTCTCTCCAACAAAAACAACCTCAAGTCCATCAGCCTTTCCTCATAAGGTTTTCCCTCCATACCAGGCAACATCCTGGTAAATCTCCTCTGCACCCGCTCCAAAGCCTCCACGTCCTTCCTATAATGCGGTGACCAGAACTGTACGCAATACTCCAAATGCGGCCGTACCAGAGTTCTGTACAGCTGCAACATGACCTCCCGACTCCGGAACTCAATCCCTCTACCAATAAAGGCCAACACTCCATAGGCCTTCTTCACAACCCTATCAACCTGGGTGGCAACTTTCAGGGATCTATGTACATGGACACCTAGATCCCTCTGCTCATCCACACTTTCAAGAACTTTACCATTAGCCAAATATTCCGCATTCCTGTTATTCCTTCCAAAGTGAATCACCTCACACTTCTCTACATTAAACTCCATTTGCCACCTCTCAGCCCAGCTCTGCAGCTTATCTATATCCCTCTGTAACCTGCTACATCCTTCCACACTATTGACAACACCACCGACTTTAGTATCGTCTGCAAATTTACTCATCCACCCTTCTGCGCCTTCCTCTAGGTCATTGATAAAAATGACAAACAGCAACGGCCCCAGAACAGATCCTTGTGGTACTCCACTTGTGACTGTACTCCATTCTGAACATTTCCCATCAACCACCACCCTCTGTCTTCTTTCAGCTAGCCAATTTCTGATCCACATCTCTAAATCACCCTCAATCCCCAGCCTCTGTATTTTTTGCAATAGCCTACCGTGGGGAACCTTATCAAACGCTTTGCTGAAATCCATATACACCACATCAACTGCTCTACCCTCGTCTACCTGTTCAGTCACCTTCTCAAAGAACTCAATAAGGTTTGTGAGGCATGACCTACCCTTCACAAAGCCATGCTGACTATCCCTGATCATATTATTCCTATCTAGATGATTATAAATCTTGTCTCTTATAATCCCCTCCAAGACTTTACCCACTACAGACGTGAGGCTCACCGGTCTATAGTTGCCGGGGTTGTCTCTGCTCCCCTTTTTGAACAAAGGGACCACATTTGCTGTCCTCCAGTCCTCTGGCACTATTCCTGTAGCCAATGATGACATAAAAATCAAAGCCAAAGGTCCAGCAATCTTTTCCCTGGCCCCCCAGAGAATCCTAGGATAAATCCCATCAGGTCCCGGGGACTTATCTATTTTCAGCCTGTCCAGAATTGCCAACACCTCTTCCCCACGTACCTCAATGCCATCTATTCTATTAGCCTGGGGCTCAGCATTCTCCTCCACAACATTATCTTTTTCCTGAGTGAATACTGACGAAAAATATTCATTTAGTATCTCGCCTATCTCTTCAGACTCCACACACAATTTCCCATCCCTGTCCTTGACTGGTCCTACTCTTTCCCTAGTCATTCGCTTATTCCTGACATACCTATAGAAAGCTTTTGGGTTTTCCTTGATCCTTCCTGCCAAATACTTCTCATGTCCCCTCCTTGCTCGTCTTAGCTCTCTCTTTAGATCCTTCCTCGCTACCTTGTAACTATCCATCGCCCCAACCGAAACTTCACACTTCATCTTCACATAGGCCTCCTTCTTCCTCTTAACAAGAGATTCCATTTCCTTGGTAAACCACGGTTCCCTCGCTCAACGCCTTCCTCCCTGTCTGACCGGTACATACTTATCAAGAACACGCAGTAGCTGATCCTTGAACAAGCCCCACTTATCCAGTGTGCCCAACACTTGCAGCCTACTTCTCCACCTTATCCCCCCCAAGTCACGTCTAATGGCATCATAATTGCCCTTCCCCCAGCTATAACTCTTGCCCTGCGGTGTATACTTATCCCTTTCCATCATTAACGTAAACGTCACCGAATTGTGGTCACTGTCCCCAAAGTGCTCTCCTACCTCCAAATCCAACACCTGGCCTGGTTCATTACCCAAAACCAAATCCAACGTGGACTCGCCTCTTGTTGGCCTGTCAACATATTGTTTCAGGAAACCCTCCTGCACACACTGTACAAAAAACGACCCATCTATTGTACTCGAACTATATCTTTTCCAGTCAATATTTGGAAAGTTAAAGTCTCCCATAATAACTACCCTGTTACTTTCGCTCATATCCAGAATCAATTTATTGTTTGCATCTTGCATCAAACTTTGTGACAGTCACATCAAATTTGCTTTCACTTCGCCTTCTGAGAATATAAATGAATTATATATCTCTATAGCTTGCTGACCGGCCATTGACAGTAGCAATGCTATTCTTCTGGCTTCAGAGGCCGTTTTCAAATCATGAGCTCCCAAATACAGTTGGAACTCTTGTTTAAAGAGTTTTCAGTTTAAATTACCAGTAGTTTTCAGCTGCTGTGGAGCTTGAAAGTGGTCCATCAAATCGATTTGTTGTCGAGGATCCGTTTGCTGCGAAGAAATCCACAGTCGAATAGTGGGTACTGGAACTTTTTATTTTCTTGCCTAGTCTGTCTACTAATTGTTCTTAAAGTTTTTATATCCTGGTACCATGTTATATTACTTGGGAGTAATATATATGTTACTCATTTGTTATGCCCAGTTATACTTAACTTTGATGATGAAAACTCGAAGTCTTCCAGTGATGACAAATCATTTATTGAGTAACAAATTAATATACTTGTGAGTTCTTTTCTTTAATACTATTACTAGTAGTCAAATTAGATGAGATTGAATTAAATTAACAATGAAGATAATATTCTACACTCTGAGCTTGCTACACTTCTGTTCTCTAGCTACAACACACACGAAGAGAGTGGGAAACAGCTTGAGCTTCTTATATACTCCCTGTTAGTGTTGCCCTCTAGTGATCATCTGACTGTACTCACTGCACATTAACCAATCATGTATTTACATTTACAGAGATCACTACACTGCGGAACTGTACCCAGATCTCTCTGTGTCTCTATGTTCTTGATGGTTTTGCCATTTATTTCATAGCTCCCACCTGAATTGGATCTACCAAACTGACAGATTCAAAATCAGCTTCTTCCCCGCTGTTACCAGACTCCTAAATGATCCTCTTATGGACTGATCTGATCGACATAGATAGACATAGAACATTACAGCGCAGTACAGGCCCTTCGGCCCTCGATGTTGCGCCGACCTGTGAAACCACTCTAAAGCCCATTTACACTATTCCCTTATCGTCCATATGTCTATCCAATGACCATTTGAATACCCTTAGTGTTGGCGAGTCTACTACTGTTGCAGCCAGGGCATTCCACGCCCTTACTACTCTCTGAGTAAAGAACCTACCTCTGACATCTGTCTTATATCTATCTCCCCTCAATTTAAAGCTATGTTCCCTCGTGCTAGACATCACCATCCGAGGAAAAAGGCTCTCACTGTCCACCCTATCCAATCCTCTGATCATCTTGTATGCCTCAGTTAAGTCACCTCTTAACCTTCTTCTCTCTAACGAAAACAGCCTCAAGTCCCTCAGCCTTTCCTCATAAGATCTTCCCTCCACACCAGGCAACATTCTGGTAAATGTCCTCTGCACCCTTTCCAATGCTTCCGCATCCTTCCTATAATGCGGTGACCAGAATTGCACGCAATACTCCAAATGCGGCCGCACCAGAGTTTTGCACAGCGGCAACATGACCTCATGGCTCCGAAACTCAATCCCTCAACCAATAAAAGCTAACACACCGTACGCCTTCTTAACAGCCCTCTCAACCTGGGTGGCAACTTTCAGGGATCTATGTACATGGACACTAGTGTAGATGGGCTTTAGAGTGGTTTCACAGGTCGGCGCAACATCGAGGGCCGAAGGGCCTGTACTGCGCTGTAATGTTCTATGTTCTATGTTCTATGCAGAGAGTCGATATGGATCTATACTGATTTATATGGATAGTCTACATGGATCGACACAGACAGTTTATATGGATCTATACTGATCTATATGGATCAGTACATGGACACCGAGATCTCTCTGCTCATCCACACTGCCAAGAATCTTATCTATGTCCCTCTGTATCTTGTAACATCCTTCCGCACTGTCCACAACTCCACCGACTTTAGTGTCATCTGCAAATTTACTCACCCATCCTTCTACGCCCTCCTCCAGGTCATTTATAAAAATGACAAACAGCAGTGGCCCCAAAACAGATCCTTGTGGTACACCACTAGTAACTGGACTCCAGTCTGAACACTTCCCATCAACCACCACCCTTTGTCTTCTTCCAGCTAGCCAATTTCTGATCCAAACTGCTAAATCACCCTGAATCCCATGTCTCCGTATTTTCTGCAGTAGCCTACCGTGGGGAACCTTATCAAACGCCTTACTGAAATCCATATACACCACATCAACTGCTTTACCCTCGTCTACCTGTTTGGTCACCTTCTCAAAGAACTCAATTAGGTTTGTGAGGCACAACCTACCCTTCACAAAACCGTGTTGACTATCTCTAATCAAATTATTCCTTTCCAGATGATTATACACCCTATCTCTTATAAACCTTTCCAAGATTTTGCCCACAATCTCTTCACACACCTTCTCTGCTGAGTAGTACCACACTCCGTATGCTTCACTCATATCTGTGTCTGTGTTTACATTGTGTATTTATCGTATGTTCAATGGAACGATCTGTCTGGACTGTACACGCAGAACAATATTTTTCACTGTGACGATAAATCAGATCCAATCAAATCTACTCCATGACCCTCTGGCAAATAGCACAGGCGGCGATACTCCAATGGGAGCCTGGTGTATCCATCCTGACCCCTGTGGGTGTGATGGTCACACATCTGGATGCTACATCCAGCACCACCTGGAGGTCAAATTACTGCGGATGCTGGAATCTGAAACCAAAGAGAAAATGCTGGAAAATCTCAGCAAGTCTGGCAGCATCTGTAGGGAGAGAAAAGAGCGAACGTTTCGAGTCCGATGACTCTTTGTCAAAGCTAACAGACAGAGAAAGTGGGGAATATTTATACTGTGGAGTGAGAATGAAAGATGAGTCATGACCACAGAAACCCAGGGAAACCGGGTGCTAATGGCCACAAGAACCCAGGGGGAAAGAGTGCTAATGGCAGTCCCCAGAGAGGACAAAAGGTGTGAAAGGCCAAACAGCAGGGAAACTAACATCAGAGGATGAACTGTAGGTGTGGGGGGAGGGGAAGGGGGAAGCAAGGAGGAGAAAGGTTAAGGAAAGGTGGATAAGATGGGGGAGGGGGTTAAATATATATGAAGAAAAACAAGAGAGAAAGAAATGGTAAAAGACGGCTAAAATGAAATGAAATGAAAACAAATGGGTCGAGGTGGGGTAGAGCTGATCATCTGAAGTTGTTGAATTCGATGTTCAGGCCGGAAGGCTGCAGCGCGCCTGACCGGAAGATGAAATGCTGTTCCTCCAGTTTGCGTTGAGCTTCACGGGAACATTGCAGCTGGCCAAGGACAGACATGTGGGCCTGGGAGCAGGGTCTTGTGTTAAAATGGCAGCAACGGGAAGGTCAGGGTCCTGAATGCGCACAGACCGAAGGTGCTCAGCAAAGTGAACACCCAGTCTGCGTTTGGTCTCTCTGATATCATAGAATTTACAGTGCAGAAGGAGGCCATTCGGCCCCTCAAGTCTGTACCATCTCTTGGAAAGAGCACCCGACCCAAGGTCAACACCTCCACCCTATCCCCATAACCCCATAACCCAGTAACCCCACCCAACACTAAGGGACACAGAGGAGACCACATTGGGAGCAGCGAATGCAATAGACCAAATTGGAAGAGGTGCAAGTGAAACGCTGCTTAACCTGGAATGAGTGTTTTGGGCCTGGGATGTTAAGCATGGAAGAGGTAAAGGGGCAGGTGTTACACCTTCTGCGATTGCATGGGAAGGTGCCATGGGTGATGGGAGAGGTACTGGGTATGGTGGAGGAGTGGACTAGATTATCTCGGAGGGAACGGTCTCTGCGGAATACTGACAGAGGGAGTGAAGGGAAGATGCGTTTGGTGGTGGCATCACGCTGGAGTTGGCGAAAATGGCGGAGGATTATGCTTTGCATACGGAGGCTGGTGGGATGGATTGTGAGAACGAGGGGGACTCTATCCTTGTTCTGGGAGGGGGGTAGGGGGCGAGGGTAGTGGTGTGGGAGATGGACCGCACACTGTTGAGGGCCCTGTCCACAACTGTAGGTGGGAAATCACAGTTGAGGAAGAAGGAACACATTTTCAAAGCACCATTTTGGAAAGTGGCATCATCGGAACAAATGCGACTGAGGCGAAGGAGCTGAGAGAAAGGGATGGAGTCCTTACAGGGTGTAGGGTGCGAAGAGCTGTAGTCCAGGTAGCTGTGGGAGTCAGTGGGCTTGTAGTGGATATTAGTGGATAGTCTATTGCCGGAAATGGAGACAGAAAGATCAAGGCAGGGAAGGGAAGTGTCTGAGATGGACCAGGTGAAAGTGATGGAGGAATGGAAACTGGAAACGAAGTTGATGAATTTTCCAGGTCCGGGCGAGAGCAGCACCAAAATAGTCATCAATGTATCGGTAAAGGAGTTGTGGGAGGGGACCCGGGTAGGCCTGGAACAAGGAATGTTCCACATACCCCATAAAAAGGCAAGCGTAGCTACGACCCACGCGGGTACCCATTGCTACATCTTTGATTTGGAGAAAGTGAGATGGGTTAAAGGAGAAGTTGTTGAGAGATAGAGCGAGTTAAGCCAGGCGGAGGAGGATAGTGGTGGATGGGAATTGTCCGGGCCTCTTTTCTAGAAAAAAGAACAAAGAACAAAGAAAAGTACAGCACAGGAACAGGCCCTTCGGCCCTCCAAGCCCGTGCCGACCATGCTGCCCGACTAAACTACGATCTTCTACACTTCCTGGGTCCGTATCCCTCTATTCCCATCCTATTCATGTATTTGTCAAGACGCCCCTTAAATGTCACTATCGTCCCTGCTTCCACCACCTCCTCCGGTAGCGAGTTCCAGGCACCCACTACCCTCTGTGTAAAAAACTTGCCTCGTACATCTACTCTAAACCTTGCCCCTCTCACCTTAACCCTATGCCCCCTAGTAAGTGACCCCTCTACCCTGGGGAAAAGCCTCTGACTATCCACTATGTCTATGCCCCTCATAATTTTGTAGACCTCTATCAGGTCGCCCCTCAACCTCCGTCGTTCCAGTGAGAACAAACCGAGTTTATTCAACCGCTCCTCATAGCTAATGCCCTCCATACCAGGCAACATTCTGATAAATCTCTTCTGCACCCTCTCTAAAGCCTCCACATCCTTCTGGTAGTGTGGCGACCAGAATTGAACACTATACTCCAAATATGGCCTAACTAAGGTTCTATACAGCTGCAACATGACTTGCCAATTCTTATACTCAATGCCCCGGCCAATGAAGGCAAGCAGATAGCTGAAGAAATAGTGGAGGCGTTAGTTATGATCTTTCAAAAGTCACTGGAGTCCGGGAAAGTCCCAGAGGATTGGAAAATCGCTGTTGTAACCCCCCTGTTCAAGAAGGGAACAAGGAAAAATATGGAAAATTATAGGCCAATTAGCCTAACCTCAGTTGTTGGCAATATTCTAGAATCCATTGTTAAGGGTGAGATTTCTAAATTCTTGGAAGTGCAGGGTCGGATTAGGACAAGTCAGCATGGATTTCGTAAGGGGAGGTCATGCCTGACAAACCTGTTAGAGTTCTTTGAAGAGATAACAAATAGGTGAGACCAAGGAGAGCCAATGGATGTTATCTATCTTGACTTCCAAAAGGCCTTTGATAAGGTGCCTCACGGGAGACTGCTGAGTAAAATAAGGGCCCATGGTATTTGAGGCAAGGTACTAACATGGATTGACGATTGGCTGTCAGGCAGAAGGCAGAGAGTTGGGATAAAAGGTTCTTTTTCGTATTGGCAACCGGTGACGAGTGGTGTCCCGCAGGGTTCAGTGTTGGGGCCACAGCTGTTCTCTTTATGTATTAACGGTCTAGATGACGGGACTGGGGGCATTCTGGCTAAGTTTGCCGATGATACAAAGATAGGTGGAGGGGCGGGTAGTATGGAGGAGGTGGGGAGGCTGCAGAAAGACTTAGACAGTTTAGGAGAGTGGTCCAAGAAATGGCTGATGAAATTCAACATGGGCAAGTGCGAGGTCTTGCACTTTGGAAAAAAGAATAGAGGCATGGACTATTTTCTAAACGGTGACAAAATTCATAATGCTGAAGTGCAAAGGGACTTGGGAGTCCTAGTCCAGGATTCTCTAAAGGTAAACTTGCAGGTTGAGTCCGTAATTAAGAAAGCAAATGCAATGTTGTCATTCATCTCAAGAAGCTTGGAATATAAAAGCAGGGATGTACTTCTGAAGCTTTATAAAGCATTAGTTAGGCCCCATTTAGAATACTGTGAGCAATTTTGGGCCCCACACCTCAGGAAGGACATACTGGCACTGGAGCGGGTCCAGCGGAGATTCACACGGATGATCCCAGGAATGGTAGGCCTAACATACGATGAACATCTGAGGATCCTGGGATTATATTCATTGGAGTTTAGGAGGTTGAGGGGAGATCTAATAGAAACTTACAAGATAATGAATGGCTTAGATAGGGTGGATGTAGGGAAGTTGTTTCCATTAGCAGGGGAGACTAGGACCCGGGGGCACAGCCTTAGAATAAAAGGGAGTCACTTTAGAACAGAGATGAGGAGAAATTTCTTCAGCCAGAGAGTGGTGGGTCTGTGGAATTCATTGCCACAGAGGGCAGTGGAGGCCGGGACGTTGAGTGTCTTTAAGACAGAAGTTGATAAATTCTTGATTTCTCGAGGAATTAAGGGCAATGGAGAGAGAGCGGGTAAATGGAGTTGAAATCAGCCATGATTGAATGGTGGAGTGGACTCGATGGGCCGAATGGCCTTACTTCCGCTCCTATGTCTTATGGTCTTATGGTCTTATGCCGTATGCCTTCTTGACTACCTTCTCCACCTGTGTTGCCCCTTTCAGTGACCTGTGGACCTGTACTCCTAGATCTCTTTGACTTTCAATACTCTTGAGGGTTCTACCATTCACTGTATATTCCCTACCTGCATTAGACCTTCCAAAATGCATTACCTCACATTGTCTGGATTAAACTCCATCTGCCATCTCTCTGCCCAAGTCTCCAAACAATCTAAATCCTGCTGTATCCTCTGACAGTCCTCATCGCTATCTGCAATTCCACCAACCTTTCTGGCGTCTGCAAACTTACTAATCAGACCAGTTACATTTTCATCCAAATTATTTATATATACTACAAACAGCAAAGGTCCCAGCACTGATCCCTGCAGAACACCACTAGTCACAGCCCTCCAATTAGAAAAGCATCCTTCCATTGCTACTTTCTGATTAACCACTGATTAACCACTTCCTGGACTGATTAACCACTTCCTTACCTTGCAGGTCAGCTGTTTAGTTCGGGAGTGAGAGCCGGGACCTTAGAAACAGAGCGGGAATTTGAAAAAGCGCGGGAGCTGCGAGGCAGAGGGGACCGTTTAAAAGGTCGCTGCCTGGGTGAGGTAAGTACTGATTAACAACTTACTTACCTTGCAGGCCAAGTCGATTTCAGCAGGAGCGGAGCAGGCTAGTCCATTTCAGTGGGGGCAGTGCAGAAGTGATTTCTGGGAGGTAAGTCTCTCCTTTAAATTTTTTTTTTTTTTTAATTTTAGTGTTTAAGGTGGGAACAGGAAGTCGACCCGCGGACGTCTGGGAAGACCCTCACCAATAAATTCTGGTGGAGAGGAAACCTGAGACACTACACGTGTAGTGTCTCCCACCCGCCCTCCTCCTCTAACCTAATAATAAAACCCATTGGTGTGAGGTAAGTACCATATTTTATTATTGTTATTAATATTTTTTTTTATATAAAAAATTTAATTTAGTTGTTAGCCAGATCTTGGTAGAAAGTTAGAGGGATGGCAGGGAAGGGAGTGCAATGTTCCTCCTGCAGGATGTTTGAGGTGAGGGATGCCGTTAGTGTCCCTGCTGATTTTACCTGCAGGAAGTGCTGCCATCTCCAGCTCCTCCAAGACCGAGTTAGGGAACTGGAGCTGGAGCTGGAGTTGGAAGAACTTCGGATAATTCGGGAGGCAGAGGGGGTCATAGATAGCAGCTTCAGGGAATTAGTTACACCAAAGATTGGAGATAGATGGGTAACTGTAAGAGGGACTGGGAAAAAGCAGTCAGTGCAGGGATCCCCTGCGGTCGTTCCCCTGAGAAACAAGTATACCGCTTTGGATACTTGTGGGGGGGACGACTTACCAGGGGTAAGCCATGGGGTACGGGCCTCTGGCACGGAGTCTGTCCCTGTTGCTCAGAAGGGAAGGGGGGAGAGGAGCAGAGCATTAGTAATTGGGGACTCAATAGTCAGGGGCACAGATAGGAGATTTTGTGGGAGCGTGAGAGACTCACATTTGGTATGTTGCCTCCCAGGTGCAAGGGTACGTGATGTCTCGGATCGTGTTTTCCGGGTCCTTAAGGGGGAGGGGGAGCAGCCCCAAGTCGTGGTCCACATTGGCACTAACGACATAGGTAGGAAAGGGGATAAGGATGTCAGGCAGGCTTTCAAGGAGCTAGGATGGAAGCTCAGAACTAGAACAAACAGAGTTGTTATCTCTGGGTTGTTGCCCGTGCCACGTGATAGTGAGATGAGGAATAGGGAGAGAGAGCAATTAAACACGTGGCTACAGGGATGGTGCAGGCGGGAGGGATTCAGATTTCTGGATAACTGGGGCTCTTTCTGGGGAAGGTGGGACCTCTACAGACAGGATGGTCTACATCTGAACCTGCGGGGCACAAATATCCTGAGGGGGAGATTTGTTAGTGCTCTTTGGGGGGGTTTAAACTAATGCAGCAGGGGCATGGGAACCTGGATTGTAGTTTTAGGGTAAGGGAGAATGAGAGTATAGAGGTCAGGAGCTCAGATTTGACGTCGCAGGAGGGGGCTAGTGTTCAGGTAGGTGGTTTGAAGTGTGTCTACTTCAATGCCAGGAGTATACGAAATAAGGTAGGGGAACTGGCAGCATGGGTTGGTACCTGGGACTTCGATGTTGTGGCCATTTCGGAGACATGGATAGAGCAGGGACAGGAATGGATGTTGCAGGTTCCGGGGTTTAGGTGTTTTAGTAAGCTCAGAGAAGGAGGCAAAAGAGGGGGAGGTGTGGCGCTGCTAGTCAAGAGCAGTATTACGGTGGCGGAGAGGATGCTAGATGGGGACTCATCTTCCGAGGTAGTATGGGCTGAGATTAGGAATATGAAAGGAGAGGTCACACTGTTGGGAGTCTTCTATAGGCCTCCAAATAGTTCTAGGGATGTAGAGGAAAGGATGGCGAGGATGATCCTGGATAAGAGCGAAAGTAACAGGGTAGTTATTATAGGAGACTTTAACTTTCCAAATATTGACTGGAAAAGATATAGTTTGAGTACATTAGATGGGTCGTTTTTTGTACAGTGTGTGCAGGAGGGTTTCCTGACACAGTTTGTTGACAGGCCAACAAGAGGCGAGGCCACATTGGATTTGGTTTTGGGTAATGAACCAGGCCAGGTGTTGGATTTGGAGGTAGGTGAGCATTTTGGGGACAGTGACCACAATTCGGTGACATTTACGTTAAGGATGGAAAGGGATACACCGCAGGGCAAGAGTTATAGCTGGGGGAAGGGAAATTATGATGCCATTAGACGTGGCTTGGGGGGGATAAGGTGGAGAAGTAGGCTGCAAGTGTTGGACACACTGGATAAGTGGAGCTTGTTCAAGGATCAGCTACTGCGTGTTCTTGATAAGTATGTACCGGTCAGGCAGGGAGGAAGGTGCCGAGCGAGGGAACCGTGGTTTACCAAAGAAGTGGAATCTCTTGTTAAGAGGAAGAAGGAGGCCTATGTGAAGATGAGGTGTGAAGTTTCAGTTGGGGCGATGGATAGTTACAAGGTAGCGAGGAAGGATCTAAAGAGAGAGCTAAGACGAGCAAGGAGGGGACATGAGAAGTATTTGGCAGGAAGGATCAAGGAAAACCCAAAAGCTTTCTATAGGTATGTCAGGAATAAGCGAATGACTAGGGAAAGAGTAGGGCCAGTCAAGGACAGGGATGGGAAGTTGTGTGTGGAGTCTGAAGAGATAGGCGAGATACTAAATGAATATTTTTCGTCAGTATTCACTCAGGAAAAAGATAATGTTGTGGAGGAGAATGCTGAGCTCCAGATAAATAGATTAGATGGCATTGAGGTACGTAGGGAAGAGGTGTTGGCAATTCTGGACAGGCTGAAAATAGATAAGTCCCCGGGACCTGATGGGATTTATCCAAGGATTCTCTGGGAGGCCAGGGAAGAGATTGCTGGACCATTGGCTTTGATTTTTATGTCATCATTGGCTACAGGAATAGTGCCAGAGGACTGGAGGATAGCAAATGTGGTCCCTTTGTTCAAAAAGGGGAGCAGAGACAACCCCGGCAACTATAGACCGGTGAGCCTCACGTCTGTAGGCTTTTCCCCAGGGTAGAGGGGTCAATTACTAGGGGGCATAGGTTTAAGGTGAGAGGGGCAAGGTTTTGAGTAGATGTACGAGGCAAGTATTTTACGCAGAGGGTAGTGGGTACCTGGAACTCGCTACCGGAGGAGGTAGTGGAAGCAGGGACGATAGGGACATTTAAGGGGCATCTTGACAAATATATGAATAGGATGGGAATAGAAGGATACGGACCCAGGAAGTGTAGACGATTGTAGTTTAGTCGGGCAGAATGGTCGGCACGGGCTTGGAGGGCCGAAGGGCCTGTTCCTGTGCTGTACATTTCTTTGTTCTTTGTTCTTTGTTGTAGTGGGTAAAGTCTTGGAGGGGATTATAAGAGACAAGATTTATAATCATCTAGATAGGAATAATATGATCAGGGATAGTCAGCATGGCTTTGTGAAGGGTAGGTCATGCCTCACAAACCTTATTGAGTTCTTTGAGAAGGTGACTGAACAGGTAGACGAGGGTAGAGCAGTTGATGTGGTGTATATGGATTTCAGCAAAGCGTTTGATAAGGTTCCCCACGGTAGGCTATTGCAAAAAATACGGAGGCTGGGGATTGAGGGTGATTTAGAGATGTGGATCAGAAATTGGCTAGCTGAAAGAAGACAGAGGGTGGTGGTTGATGGGAAATGTTCAGAATGGAGTACAGTCACAAGTGGAGTACCACAAGGATCTGTTCTGGGGCCGTTGCTGTTTGTCATTTTTATCAATGACCTAGAGGAAGGCGCAGAAGGGTGGGTGAGTAAATTTGCAGACGATATTAAAGTCGGTGGTGTTGTCGATAGTGTGGAAGGAAGTAGCAGGTTACAGAGGGATATAGATAAGCTGCAGAGCTGGGCTGAGAGGTGACAAATGGAGTTTAATGTAGAGAAGTGTGAGGTGATTCACTTTGGAAGGAATAACAGGAATGCGGAATATTTGGCTAATGGTAAAGTTCTTGGAAGTGTGGATGAGCAGAGGGATCTAGGTGTCCATGTACATAGATCCCTGAAAGTTGCCACCCAGGTTGATAGGGTGGTGAAGAAGGCCTATGGAGTGTTGGCCTTTATTGGTAGAGGGATTGAGTTCCGGAGTCAGGAGGTCATGTTGCAGCTGTACAGAACTCTGGTACGGCCGCATTTGGAGTATTGCGTACAGTTCTGGTCACCGCATTATAGGAAGGACGTGGAGGCTTTGGAGTGGGTGCAGAGGAGATTTACTAGGATGTTGCCTGGTATGGAGGGAAAATCTTATGCGGAAAGGCTGATGGACTTGAGGTTGTTTTCGTTGGAGAGAAGAAGGTTAAGTGGAGACTTAATAGAGGCATACAAAATGATCAGGGGGTTGGATAGGGTGGACAGTGAGAGTTATTTAGTTATTACTCAAGCTGTTATTAAGAGAAAATAGCAGAAATGTTTAGGCTGAAATACAGACATTGCAGATCAAATACAGGATCAATATCCTGTTCCGATGTAGAACAGATTGTCATTTAAAAACATTAAAATATTTCTTGTTCAACAGCAAAATAATGAAACAGATCTGAAAGCTTTTTTAATAAATTGATTTTATGCTACCTTGGCTTAAAAATGGTCATTGATTAAAGAACTTTTCATATTTCTCTGAGGAATAGTTTAAAAAATAATGAAACCATTCATTATTGTCAGAACCTAATAGAACATTAGAGTGGAGACTCTGTAACATAAATGGTACTTAACGATTCACAGAAGAATCTGTGCACTAATGGCATTATAATACAAACTAAAAGTTCAGCTAAGTTGACTGTACCTCCCAACGTTGTATTACTGAGTTGACTGTACCTCTCTGAGGTTTATTACTGAGTCGACTGTACCTCTCTAGTGTATTACTGAGTTGACTGTACTTCTAAGTTGGCTGCACCTCTCTGCAGTTTATTACTGAGTTAACTGTACCTCTCTATAGTGTATTACTGGGTTGACTGTACCTCTCTGCAGTTTATTACTTAGTTAACTGTACCTCTCTATAGTGTATTACTGAGTTGATTGTATCTCTCTACAGTTTATTACTTAGTTGCCTGTACCTCTCTACAGTTTATTACTGAGCCAAGGCACATATAACTGTGCAGACACATTTAAAAATTCAAGTGAGTGAATTATGTAGTAAATTAGTTGAGCAAAAATGTAATCTCGTTGTAACCATTATAGCTTCTTACTTGGAGAATTTGAAATGTCCCAATGAGTGTTTTAGTGCCCTGAGCTATTGATAGAATGGTTTATTTTACAGCAGGCAAGGGAAGGAGCAGACCATCAAATTGTTATATTAACTTGTGACAAGGTAATAGAATCTTTTTCAAAACTGCTTCTCCAGAAGAATTTATGCCAAATTTGATACATTGCATGCCAGGAATTCAATTAATTTCAACTATCAACAAAGATGCCCATTCCGACGTGATTGACTATTGAGCGAAGGATGATGTCACATCCTGAATGCCAAATAGATAAAATTGGATGCTCTGGTTTTGACTTAGTGGACGTTACCCCCTCACACCAACCGGTTAACTACCGTCTTCCAATTGTCCCCATCAAAATAAGGTTTTAGAGACAAACATAAGCGAATGAAAAGGACAGTAAAATAGGTCTTATCTGCAGCAACCCCATGATCTAACAGGGGTTGGGTATGTGTGTCTCTGCTCCTGCACTGCGGAGTCTGTGGCTAGCTGTCTCTGACAGACTGTGCAAACCACACGATCCACTTTAATATCGTCATAAAACTGCCACATGTTCCACATGGGACACATTTCGTGACATAAATCAGGGGCACACATTCTTATTAGAATGCAGCAAAATGTCAGTGATGTAGCTGTTGTACTTTTATCGAGGTCCATACAGTGATCCTGAGGAATCTGTACACAGAAGGGAGACTGGAAACTGTTGCCAAACAGTTTAGTCAGATTTTATACAAACACGAGAATGGAGGATTAGAGAACATTTACAGCATTCAGGAAATGTTCAGATTTTGAAATTAATCAACTTGTCGCAAATCGGTAGCAACATTTCCTGGAGTTTCAATGTTACTCTCGCTAACACTTTAACCTCTCTTAACAAACAACATTTTTGCAATTTTGAGACTTGCCACAGGTTGAAGCAGAACAGCAGGACTACCAATCACCAATCATTTGTTTCAAAATAATGGGCTGGATTTTCTGCTGCCTACAGCCAGGAGCAGAGTTCCTGATTCGGCAGAGAGTCCAGGGTCAGGGAAAAGTGGGATCCGCGCCAATCCGCTTCCAATGATGCTATTGGGTCATTAAGATCCATTCGCATCCTATTACTGGGCCGGGCATCATATTCTCCAGACCAGTGCGGGAATCACGTGGGCAAGAATTGGCCCTGACAAGTGTGGCTTTCCAGGCCCCGACTGGAAGGGAACATTCCTGCCTGGTGATTGTTGCGCGATGTCCGTTCGTTCGTTGTCGCAGCGTCTGCATGGTCTCGCCAATGTACCACGCTTCAGGGAACACTTCAGCAGTCAAGGGCATTCAGCCTCTGATCTCCGGGTAAGCGTTCTCCAAGGCGGCCTTCAGGACGCGCGACAACGCAGAATCGCCGAGCAGAAACTTATAGCCAAGTTCCGCACACATGAGTGCGGCCTCAACCGGGACCTGGGATTCATGTCGCATGACATTCATCCCCCACCATCTGGCCTGCGAAATCCTACCAACTGTCCTGGCTTGATACAATTCACACCTCTTTAACCTGGGGTTACCCCATCTCTGGATCTGTAAAGATTTAATCACCTGCTAATGGTCGCATTCCAAGCATTGTTTGGCATCTTTGAATTTGTCTATATATGTGTTTCTGGAACATACCTCTTCATTCACCTGAGGAAGGAGCAGCGCTCCGAAAGCTAGTGACATCGAAACAAACCTGTTGGACTTTAACCTGGTGTTGTAAGACTTCGTACTGTGCTCACCCCTAAGGTCTAGCATCACTGCCTTATATAGTTGTAACTGTAGCTCCCTCTAGTGGCTACCCTTGACATTATATTAACCCTTGCAATGCTGATAGTTCTGATAATACCTCATCCCCCTTATTTGCAAAAGAAAATTATTATAACATTGGTTGTGATATTTTTTTTAACCCTGACCTTACAGTGTAATTCTGACTATTAGCTAGTAACTATCACTAACTCACCATAATACAGTACATTAATTTGTAATAACTGTTCCATCACTTAGATGAGCAAGAATATCATTATACAGTCATCACAAATTACGTCTCTCTGGCGGTTGTCTTTCTCTTGTAGATTGTCTCAGTGGAATGTTCAAGGTGTTGGATTCCTCTGCCACGTCTTCTCACTGTGTCTGCGCTAAATGCGGGTCTGGAAAGGCAATGTCCTTGAATATGTCATCACGTGGTACAACATTCGCACATTGAGGTTGAACCTTATGCTTGACACGCAGCAATGCTCGTATGTTTCTCCTGAACAGCAATCCCTGTTCTGTTTGTCCTAAGTAGGACCTCAGTGCATCCTCAGTCAGAACCTTTGCAACGTTTTGCCAGCATCCTTCTAGATTCAGGATTCTCACACAGTCACCTTCTTGAAGCTCAGCCAGAGGTTTGGTTTGTCTATTATAGACCTTTTGTTGCTCCTTTTTTGTTGCCGTGATTCTTTCACGAATCTCTTTCTATCAGTTTCACGACTGATGATCTCTGGTGAAGTGGTTCTTAGTCTTTTATCCATCAGCATTTGAGCAGGTGATAGACCCGTCGATAACGGTGTCGCTCGGTATGCTAACAACACTAACGATATGCCTTGACCATTTTTACTCGCTTTGCGGAATAACCTTTTCATATCCCTACTCCTTCCCTGCTTTCCTGTTAGACTGAGGATAACATGGGCTAGACGTCACATGATTGAAATTGTATTGCTCTGCAAACTGTCCACTCCCAACTCGAGAAACACGGACCATTGTCAGACACTACGTTAAGTGGTATCCCATGGCGTGCAAAAATCAATTTTGTTGCCATTATCACCGATCTGGCAGTCGAATCTTTCAGCATCATCACCTCTGGAAAGTTGGAGTAATCGTCTCTGAATATCAGATAGTCATGACCCTGGAAATAGAATAAATCCATCCCCACTTTGCTGCATGGACTGGTCTCAATTTCCATCTGTTGCAGGGTTTCTTTGCTCTGTGCAGGCTGATGCATCTGAGAAATTGGACATGCTTGAACATATTGGTGAATGTCTCTGTTTATTCGCGGCCAATACACCGACTGTCTGGCTCTCCTACGACACTTCCTGATGCCTTGATGACCCTCACGAATCTGCTGCAGAATCCGTAAATGTAAACTGGCAGGAATCACTATCCTATCTCCCTTGAGCAGGAATCCATCTACTGGAGAACGTTCATCTCTTATATCTCGAAGGGCAGATCGACATCCAGCAGGCCATCCTTCTCTGAGCTATTGTTTCACCTTCTGGAGCGTCAAGTCCTTTTCAGTTTCGGCTTTTATGGTTTGTAGTTTGCAGTCAGACACTGGTAATATCTCAGAAATTAAACGAGTTTGAGGTTCCACTATTTGGACTAACTCGGTTTCTGATGTTTCAGCATCAATGGTAGCTTCGGAGAGGTCATTCACAACACCTAGGTCTTCCCTGGACTCTTCATCTTGTTCAGCTGAAGCACTGGTTGAGTGAATCCTTTCAACTAGCTGCAATCTTTCACAAGCATCAACTCCAATTAAAGATGATTTCTTTCCTTCAATCACCTCAAAGTCAATGGGTATCTCAATTTTCCCATTCTTCACAACAAGTTAGCAGGACCCTCTTGTGACTCTCTTGTTACCATTGTAATCTTCGAGTTTACAAGTGGATTGCTTTATCAGAAGCTTTACAATAGCTTGCTTTAAAGATCGGTACGTGATAATATTTGCCTGCACTCCTGTGTCAATCTTAAATGGGATTAATTCTCTATTTATTTCTTATGGGAGAGTCCACTCCTGAATTATCTTTGAGAGTGATTTTACTGGTCTTTCCCGATACAGCAAACCAATCCTAGTGATAGCTTCTATCGTAAAGGTATCCGAAAGTGAATATGATGAGCAATCCTCTCTATCCAATACGATGTTGGATTTTTTTCTCTGCACTCTGTACACTTTGGATCCTTCTGCAATCACGCTAGGACATGGTTCCACAGGGATCGTGCTCAGACCACTGTTGTTTGTGATACACATAAATGATCTGGACGAAGGTGTAGATGGTCTGATTAGCAAGTTTGCAGATGATACTAAGATTGGTGGAGTTGCAGATAGCGAGGAGGACTGTCAGAGAATACAGCAAAATATAGATAGATTGGAGAGTTGGGCAGAGAAATGGCAGATGGAGTTCAATCTAGGCAAATGCGAGGTGATGCATTTTGGAAGATCTAATTCAAGAGCGGACTATACGGTCAATGGAAGAGTCCTGGGGAAAATTGATGGACAGAGAGATCTGGGAGTTCAGGTCCATTGTACCCTGAAGGTGGCAATGCAGGTCGATAGAGTGGTCAAGAAGGCATACAGAATGCTTGCCTTCATCGGACGGGGTATTGAGTACAAGAGTCGGCAGGTCATGTTACAGTTGTATAGGACTTTGGTTAGGCCACATTTGGAATACTGCGTGCAGTTCTTGTCGCCACATTACCAGAAGGATGTGGATGCTTTAGAGAGGGTGCAGAGGAGGTTCACCAGGATGTTGCCTGGTATGGAGGGTGCTAGCTATGAAGAAAGGTTGAGTAGATTAGGATTGTTTTCGTTGGAAAGACAGATGTTGAGGAGGGACCTGATTGAGGTCTACAAAATTATGAGAGGTCTGGACAGGGTGGATAGCAACAAGCTTTTTCCAAGAGTGGGGGTGTCAATTACAAGGGGTCACGATTTCAAGGTGAGAGGGGGAAAGTTTAAGGGAGATGTGCGTGGAAAGTTTTTTACGCAGAGGGTGGTGGGTGCCTGGAACGCTTTGCCAGCGGAGGTGGTAGAGGCGGGCACGATAGCATCATTTAAGATGCATCTAGACAGATATATGAACGGGCGGGGAACAGAGGGAAGTAGATCCTTGGAAAATAAGCAACAGGTTTAGATAAAGGATCTGGATCGGCGCAGGCTGGGAGGGCCGAAGGGCCTGTGCCTGTGCTGTAATTTTCTTTGTTATTTGTTGTTTAAATTTGGTTCCTGGAACAGTTGCTGATAAACGACACTGTGCTGCAAAGTGGTTCAGTTTGCCACACTTGGAACAATGTTTCCCTTTCGGCGGACAATTGTTTTGACTGTGGACACGCCCGTGACGTCACCTGGCCGCTGGCCATTGTGCGCAGTTTTCTTTGCTGCGACAGAGCATTAATGGTGTCAGCCACGTTTCACGATTTTGCGCTCACTTCCTTAGCCACGAATTCGGCATATTCGCTCGATGACTGTTCGCTGGCCTTACACATATTAATAGCGTCTTCAATCGATAAAACCAGTCTTCTTAACATTTTCTTGCGCAAACGTACATTGTTTATTTCGAACACAATTTGATTGCACAGCATAGAATCGGAGGCTGAGGACAAATTACAGGACTGCACTCGCAGCTTTCGAGCTGCGATGAAGGAATCTACTGACTCTCCTCTTAACTGCACTCTTTTCCAAGACATGCAGCGCTCTTAGGCCTCATTCACCTGTTTCTTACAGTATGTATCGAACTTTTGAAGCACCATGCTGGATTTATTTTTATCCTGATCTGCACTGAATTCAAACAGATGAAAGAACTCCAATGCTTGCGGTCCAGCCACATTTAGTAGGAGTGCTATTTTCCTTTGGCCTGAGGCATTTTCAAGCGAGGAGGCAGAAATAAAAATGTCAAACTGTTGCTTAAAGAAAGCCCAGTTCTGGCTTAGTTTACCATGTGCCTTAAAGTGGTCAGGCTTCTTGAGACCTTCCATCTTCTGATCAGTCTTTACCGTGGACTTTTTCTGAGTTGTAGCTTCTGGATTGCTTCTTCAATCTCCAATGCTATTCTAATTGTTATTTCTTAGAAGGAATAGACGCCTGGTACCATGTGGTGTTCTATGTGTTGCTTATTTCAGGATGGTTGGCGTAGTGTTCAGAAAGATCACAAAATAGCTGTAACTTAAATAAAGCTATGATTTTATTTACACTACTAAACTGGGATTCAACACTTAGTCCTTTAGAATACAGAATTGATCAATAACATCTAACTACACTCATCTACTGCTAATCTCACTACTGGTATCAACTATAATCTAACCTCACTCAAACTATCTGCTCTTCTGACCTTCAGTAGCTATCTCCTGCATACTCACGTCCCCTAAGGTCTAGCATCACTGCCTTATATAGTTTAACTGTAGCTCCCTCTATTTGCTAGTCTTGACACTACATTAACCCTTGCAATGCTGATAGTTATGATTATACCACATTTACCAGTCTTAATTATTTTTAAGTAAATACTTCACTTTTCTGTAGAACATGTGAAGTTTAGCACCTGAATGTGATTTAAACATTAATGATTAGTTTGAAATACGCTTTGTGGCACAGCGAATATATTAACTACTGTGCTGCAGATTCAGTTCAGGATGATTTACTGTGTCGATAGGCTGCTGTTCATTGTCAGCAGGAGAAGATGAGCTATGCAGAGCTGATTGTTGTCCTGTAGAGATGTGCATTTACAATTAATCATACTGATTGGCTTTATCTGTGTGGGAATCTGAATGGAGGCGGCCATCAGTTCCTCCAGAGCTGGCTTCATCAGCCTGGAAGCTGCTGTCTAAAAGTTAAGACCACATCACAAACGGTCAAACTCCAGGCTTGTCTTTCTGTTGAAGCACAGGGGAAATAGGATAAGTCGTGGGCAGCAGGTAAAATTGACACAATTATTTGAAGAGTCCTGTGCCCAAAGGGAAATCTGTTTCACTCAATAAACGCAAGAGTCTGAGTCAATAAATAATGGTGCAGAGTTTGCTGAAAAGTAGCAGTGAGTTAATAGAGCTCTGAGTTGTCACTGGGTACAAATCCCAGAAATTTGTGGTCAGGAAAGAGTTGCGTCGAGGGTTGGGAACTGGGAACGGCCACACGTGACTGGTTAATTTGTGCAATTTTCTGTTCTTCTGACAGAAATGCCAAGCTCCCTGTGAATGTCCCAATTTTCTGGAGATAAATTAAAGCTTTCACAACAAGATAGAACTGTGACTTCACAGTGTCAGCACCCTTTCGGGAGGCTGGACTCTGACATGAGTTTCAACCTTGGCGACTCGGATTACTGAAATTGTGGAGTCTCACTCAAATTATTAATATAAAGTTCTTTCAATTTATTAAATATTACATTGCTATTTTTCTGAATTTTATTTTCTATATCTTTTCTCCCTCTTTCTCACAATACAATCTCGCCTCTTTATTTTTCTTTTGGAGCTAATTTGATTCTAATTACCATTTATTTCTCTATTCATTCCTCTCTTCCTCTATCCTTGAATTTCGTTGGTTGAGGAGAAAGTCCCTTTTTCCTTCCAGATTCCCAGGAAGAGCAGCACATTCGGGCAATTCAGATACAGTAAGAAGGCAATGATGGTGGAGGAATAACACTCAATTTCAGATTCATACTGACACCGTACTGACAGCATAAAGGTGCCTTTGAGAAGATATGGCATTAAAGTGCATTGCAACCATTGTGTTTGGCAAAGAAAATACACCCAGCAGCTCAGTAGAGGATAAGGTTGCACACATGATCTGAACTCGGACAAAAACATCTATGTGGCAGTTACAGGAAGCGTAAATAAATATTTGGTGCATTGGGGCAACTGTGAGAAAGTCTCAAGTCAACATCAAGCTGGGTGGAGGAATCGGCTGTAACATGACACTAAGTTCGGAACCTGTCCATTACATGTAAGACATAGGAACAGAAGTAGGCCATTCGGCCCATAGAGTCTGCTCCACCATTCAATGGGGTCATGACTGATCTGATGTGCTAATCTTCAACTCCACTTTGCCATCTTATCCCCAAAACCCTTGATTCCCTCACTGATTACAAATCTGTATCTCAACCTTCAACATACTTAATGACTTAGTGTCTACAGGCTGTGCCACAGGGAGCAGTGCTGAGATCTCAACTGTTTACAATTCATATAAACAACTTGGTGAAGGGACCGATGTGGGTGTGAAATGACACAAAGATAGATAGGAAAGTAAGTTGTGAAGAGGACATAAGGAGGCCACAGAGGGACAGAGATAGGTTAGGTGAGAGGGCAAAGATCTAGCAAATGGAGTAAAATGTGGGATGTTGAGAAACTGTCCATTTTGGAAGGAAGAATAAAAAGAGGTTTATCATCTAAATGGTGAGAGATTGCAGAGCTCTGAGAAGCAGAGGGATCTGGGTGTCCTAGTGCATGTATCACAAAAGGCTAAAAGGCAGGTTCAGCAAATAATTAGGAAAGTTTAAAACGCCCAATTCTTTTTCAATTAAGGGGCAATTTAGCGCGGCCAATTCACCCACCGTGCACACCTTTGGGTTGTGGGGGTGAGACCCACGCAAACATGGGAAGAATGTGTAAACACCACACAGACAGTGACCCGGGGCCGGGATCGAACCCGGGACCTCGGCACCGTGAGGAAAGTTAATAGAATGTTGTAAATTATTGTGAGGGGAATTGGTGATAAAAGTAGGGAAGTTATGCTTCAGTTGCACAGGGCATTGATGAAACCACATCTGGAGTATTGTGCACAGTACTGGGGCGGGATTCTCCAACCCCCCGCCAGGTCGGAGAATCGCCGGGGGCTGGCGTGAATCCCACCCCCCGGTTGCCGAATTCTCCGGCACCGGATATTCGGCGGGGGCGGGAATCACGGCACGCCGGTCGGCGAGCCCCCCCCGGCGATTCTCCGGACCGCGATGGGAATGCCTGTCCCGCCGGCAAGCATCAAACCACCTCTCTTCCCGGCGGGACTAGGCTGCGCGGGCGGGCTCCGGGGTCCTGGGGGGATCTGGCCCCGGGGGGTTCCCCCATGGTGGCCTGGCCCGCGATCGGGGCCCACCGATCCGCGGGCGGGCCTGTGCCGTGGGGGCACTCTTTTCCCTCCGCCTTGGCCACAGTCTTCACCATGGCCGATGTGGAAGAGACCCCCCCCCCCCCCCCGCGCTTGGCCCCGGCTGGCGTGGCGCCAAAGGCCTTTCCCGCCGGTCGGCGGCGCGCCAATCACTCCGGCGCAGGCCTAGCCCCTCAAGGTGAGGGCTTGGCCCCTAAAGGTGCGGAGAAATCCGCACCTTTGTGGCGGCCCGACGCCGGAGTGGTTCCCGCCACTTCCTCCCGCCGGGATCCCCCGCCCCGCCGGATAGGGGAGAATCCCGCCCAAGGTCTCCTTATTTACGGAAGGATGTAAAAGTGTTTGAAGCAGTTCAGGGAAGGTTTGTAATCATAGAATCCCTATAGTACAGAAAGAGGCCATCCAGTCTATCGTGTCTGCACAGACCCTTTGAAGGACCACCCTACCTAGGCCCTATCCCCCAGCCCGTAACCTCACCCTAAGCAACAATTTAGCATGTCTAATCCACCTAACCTGCACATCTTTGGACTGTGGGAGGAAACCGGAGCATCCGGAGGAAACCCACCCACACACGGGGAGAACGTGCAGACTCCGCACAGACAGTCACCCGAGGCTTGTATTGAACCCGGGTCCATGGCGCTGTGAGGCAGCAGTGCTAACCACTGGGCCACCTTGCCGCCCAGTTACTCGCTGGGTGCCGGTTTATTTGACGAATACGAGGAATGGGTGGAGAGGTTAGGTTTATATCGACTGGAGTTTAGAAGAGGGAGAGGCGACTTGATTGAAACCTTTAAGGTTCTGAGGGGTCACACCAGGTGGATGTGGAGAGAATGTTTCCTCCTGTGGCAGAATCTAGAAGTGGGGGGGGTCACTGTTTAAAAATAAGGGGTCGCCCATTTAAACAGAGATGAGGAAACTTGTTTTCTCTCAAAGGGTTGAGAGTCTCTGGAACATTTTTTCCCAAAAGGCGATGGAAGCTGAATCTTTAACGGCAGAGCGAGATAGATTTTTGATGAACAAGGGGTGAAAGATTATCGGGGATGGGCAGGAATGTGGGGTTGAGATTACAATCGGTTCTGCCATGATCGTATTGAATGGGAAAGCAGGCTCGAGGGGCCGAGTGGCCCCTCCTGATCCTAACTCGTACCTTCCTATGTTTGTATAGGTCTAACAATTTGAAACAAGATAGGATTCTGATTCTGTGATAAAGAATATTTAATATAGTTGGAAATGATTGTCCCCGTTTCTAATAACCGTTTGGAATTTGATACGACCGAAAACTGTGAAATAGAAAAACAAAGGTGAGGTTTCACCTCCTCGTGTTCAGTTTCTGAGAAGCATTTCAAACTATTTTATTGCAATCCAAAGATGTCTTATTAGTAAAACAGAGAGTGGGTCTCCTCCATCCCTCCGTTCGTCCATCCCTCCGTTCCTCCATCTGTCCATCCTCCATCCCCCACCCCTTCCATCCTTCCATCCGCCCTCCAACCCTCCACCCCTCCATCTCTCCATACATCCCTCTATCCCTCCATCCATCCCTCTATTCCTCCGTACCTCCATCCGTCCCTCTATTACTTCATCCATCCCTCCATCCGCCCTCCATCCCTCCACCTCTCTGTCCCTCCATCCATCCCTCTATCCCTCCATCCATCCCTCCAGCCCACTCCAGCTATTCTGAAATACTGTGGGCGATTTCCCGCCACGTTGCGCTGAGTGAGAGTACGGGCGAGCTGGTTAGATCGTGGGAGAGACTGAAATCGGGAACCACACCGGGCGCCAATCGTTCTCCGATTTAACCGGCCTGCTCCCATTGGTGGGATGAGGATCCAGCTGTGGCGACAAACCAATAATCACCAACTAAGACCAATCTCCATCGCAGTAATGGGAAGGACCCCCTATCGAACGGCCCCCTTGTGCCTTGAGGGATGGGGGCAGGCGGGGGTCCTGGGGTCTGGGGCTGGGGGAGGGTGGAGGGTGAACGGGGAAGGGGGGAACGGGCTAGCTCGCAGTGCGGAACAATGAGGCAGAGGCTCCACATGTCTTGAGTACAACGCCTGTTTAATGGTGCACCAGTAAAATAATGACCCCCAACCGTCCCTAACTACCGATGGTGTCACCGCCCCCCCCAAGCCCTCTCAGTGATCGTTGATCTCAGCTCTCCGTGCACTGCCGCTGGGTCTAGGTGTGACCCCAGGATGCACATCAGAGGCGGGCGGCCTGCTGCTTACCACGTCCTGAGGCCTTCGATGCTCCGGGATGCAGCACTCACGATGCTGGAGTCGTGTAACCGGAAACATTTTAAATATTGTGAGGGAAGTGTCAGCTCACCATTTATCCCTGAGGACTGGGTTTCTAACCTCAGGTAAGGGCCGTCAGACAGCAGCTGGATCGGAAAACCTGTCTGGGCAGCCCAACCTCCCCTTCCACAATCAGCCACCCTCTGCTCACCCTTTGGATCCTCCTCCTGCGATTGGCCACATCCCGGAATTGCAGGGTTACCTGGATTGCTTGAGTCTGACTCCCAATCAGGCCGGCTTCCTGGCAGTGAACCCGTCAGTGATACCCATTCACTTAAAACTCCACACAGGTCATTCAAATCCAGGTATTTAACTCAAATCCCAAACTTACTCAGACTTTGAAGACTTGAGGCAGACAAATGATACCCTTTCTTCTGTTTTCTGTAGCTCGCTTTTCCTGCAGCAGATCACTGGCCTGAAACCAGGGCCTTGGCTTGATGGGATCATCCTGCATCAACCCCGGCTGAACAAGACTCTCTCACACACTTACTGTCCGCCAGTCACGTGGGGCTGGATTCTCCGGACCGCCAGCTGCGTTTTCCTTGCCAGCGCACCCTCACCGGCAGCGGCATTCTGCATCCTGCCACTTGTCAATGGGATTTTCCATTGTGGCCACTGCACACCGCCGGGAATCCCGTGGTGAGGGTGCGCTGCCGGCACACCAGAGAATCCTGCCGGAAGATTGTTTCACATGAGGATTTGCTTGTTGATCATCAACCTGCACCTCGCATGGGGAATGTAACCTCCACGGTGACACTACACCACACAACTTCTCCAGATCCCCAAATAAATCACATTCCTTTGAGTATTTGTTACCCTAATTTTCTCCAAAATATATCAAATTAATGGAAGGTGTGGCAAAAGAATCCAGAGTCTGTAAACACAGGACTTGTGCAGGATGAAGTCGAGACAGCCTGAATGAGAGGCAGCCAGAGTGGGGATTGGAACTGGGTAATTCACTGCAGAGTGCGAGGAGGTGCCTTTTTCCCTATCGTTTTGTTTTCTTTCTTCTGGCTTTGTAACTGTTAATCTTCAGGGAGAGAACCAGAGAGCATCCTGGGAAGGTAAGTGATTTTATTACCTTTTCAAATTGTGTGGAGAGGAAAAACTGAAGTGACATCACCGTAAAGCTGTGACCTGATTGGCTGGTTGGGAATCTGTTAAATTTGAAAAAAAAAATAATATTGCAAAATAAATCTAATTGATTAACTAGATAGTGGAGGAACTAAACCCGAGGGCAGAGATCAGTACATTAGCATTTAATTTTACAGTAATCTAGCATCAGGGCCATATCGTTAATTGTAACTCAAACTAACAATAATTCAGGTGTTTATTTTAAATTAATTAACTAGTGCTTAAATGTCACTCAGCGGGGTGCAGTGCTCCAACTGTGAGATGTGGCAGATCTGTGACGCTTCCAGCGTCCCAGTTGACTACATCTGCAGCAATTGTAACCAATGGCAGCTCCTTACAGACCACGTGGTTCGGTTGGAGCAGCAATTGGATGCACTTAGGAGCAGGTGGCGGAAAGCGTCATAGATAGGAGTTATAGAGATTTGGTCACACCCAAGGTGCAAGCAGAGAGATGGGTGACCACCAGAAGGGGCAGGCAGTCAGTGCAGGAATCCCCTGTGGTTGTCCCCCTCTCGAACAGGTATACCCCTTTGGATACTGTCGGGGGGAATAGCCTATCAGGGGAAAACAGCAGCAGCCAGAGCAGTGGCACCACGGCTGGCTCTGATGTTCAGCAGGGAGGGTCAAAGTGCAGAAGAGCAATAGTCATACACGACTCTCTAGTCAGGGGCACAGATAGGTGCTTCTGTGGACGTGAAAGAGACTCCAGGATGGTATGTTGCCTCCCTGGTGCCAGGGTCCATGATGTCTCAGAATGGGTAGCGGGCATCCTGAAGGGGGAGGGCAAACAGGCAGAGGTCATGGTACATATTGGTACTAATGACATAGGCAGGAAGGGCATGAGGTCCTGCAGCAGGAGTTCAGGGAGCTAGGCAGAAATTTAAAAGACAGGACCTCTAGGGTTGTAATATCTGGATTACTCCCTGTGCCACGTGCTAGTGAGGCTAGAAATAGGAAGATAGAGCAGCTAAACACGTGGCTAAACAGTTGGTGTAGGAGGGAGGGTTTCAGTTATCTGGACCACTGGGAGCTCTTCCGGGGCAGGTATGACCTATATAAGGATGGGTTGCATCTAAACTGGGGAGGCATAAATATCCTGGCCGCAAGGTTTGCGAGTGTCACACGGGAGGGTTTAAACTAGTATGGCAGGGGGGTGGGTACCGGGGCAATAGGTCAGAAGGTGAAAAGATTGAGGGAGAACTAGGGAATAGGGCCAGTATGGCTCTGAGGAAGAGCAGACAGGGAGATGTTGCTGAAAACAGCGGGACAGGTGGCCTGAAGTGCATATGTTTTAATGCAAGAAGTATTACGGGTAAGGCAGATGAACTTAGAGCTTGGATTAGTACTTGGAACTATGATGCTGTTGCCATTACAGAGACCTGGTTGAGGGAAGGACAGGATTGGCAGCTAAACGTTCCAGGATTTAGATGTTTCAGGCGGGATAGAGGGGGATGTAAAAGGGGCGGAAGAGTTGCGCTACTGGTTAGGGAGAATATCACAGCTGTACTGCGGGAGGCCACCTCAGAGGGCAGTGAGGCTATATGGGTAGAGATCAGGAATAAGAAGGGTGCAGTCACAATGTTGGGGGTTTACTATAGGCCTCCCAACAGCCAGCGGGAGATAGAGGAGCAGATAGGTAGACAGATTTTGGAAAGGAGTAAAAGCAACAGGGTTGTTGTGATGGGAGACTTTAGCTTCCCCAATATTGACTGGGACTCACTTGTGCTCGGGGCTTGGACGAGGCAGAGTTTGTAAGCATCCAGGAGGGCTTCTTAAAACAATATGTAGATAGTCCAACTAGGGAAGGGGCTGTACTTGACCTGGTATTGGGGAATGAGCCCGTCCAGGTTGTAAAAGGTTCAGTAGGGGAGCATTTCGGGAAACAGTGACCACAATTCAGTAAGTTTTAAAGTGCTGGACAAGTGGTCCTAGGGTGAATGTGCTAAATTTGCGGAAGGCTAATTATAGGAATATTAGACGGGAACTGGAGAACCTAGATTGGGGGCGGATGTTTGAGGGTAGATCAACATCTGACATGTGGGAGGCTTTCAAGTGTCAGTTGAAAGGAATTCAGGACCGGCATGTTCCTGTGAGGAAGAAGGATAAATACGGCAAATTTCAGGAACCCTGGATAACGAGAGATATTGTAGGCCTCGTCAAAAAGAAAAAGGAGGCATTTGTCAGGGCTAAAAGGCTGGGAACAGACAAAGCCTGTGTGGAATATAAGGAAAGTAGGAAGGAACTTAAGCAAGGAGTCAGGAGGGCTAAAAGGGGTCACGAAAAGTCATTGACAAACAGGGTTAAGGAAAACCCCAAGGCTTTTACACGGACATAAAAAGCAAGAGGGTAGCCAGGGAAAGAGTTGGCCCACTGAAGGACAGGGGAGGGTATCTATGTGTGGAGCCAGAGGAAATGGGCGAGGTACTAAATTAATATTTTGCATCAGTATGTGAGAAGGAAGTGTAGATAGCCTGGGTCACATTGAGATCCAAAAAGACGAGGTGTTGGGCGTCTTGAAAAATATTAAGGTAGATAAGTCCCCAGGGCCTGATGGGATCTACCCCAGAATACTGAAGGAGGCTAGAGAGGAAATTGCTGAGGCCTTGACAGAAATCTTTGGATCCTCACTGTCTTCAGGTGATGTCCCGGAGGACTGGAGAATAGCCAATGTTGTTCCTTTGTTTAAGAAGGGTAGCAAGGATAATCCAGGGAACTACAGGCCGGTGAGCCTTACGTCAGTGGTAGGGAAATTACTGGAGAGAATTCTTCGAACAGGATCTACTCCCATTTGGAAGCAAGTGGACGTATTAACGAGAGGCAGCACGGTTTTGTGAAGGGGAGGTCGTGTCTCACTAACTTGATACAGTTTTTCGAGAGGTCACAAAAATGATTGATGCAGGTAGGGCAGTGGATGTTGTCTATATGGACTTCAGTAAGACCTTTGACAAGGTCCCCCATGGCAGACTGGTACAAAAGGTGAAGTCACACGGGATCAGGGGTGAGCTGGCCAGATGGATACAGAACTGGCTAGGTCATAGAAGGCAGAGAGTAGCAATGGAAGGGTGCTTTTCTGATTGGAGGGCTGTGACTAGTGGTGTTCCACAGGGATCAGTGCTGGGGCCTTTGCTGTTCGTAGTATATATAAATGATTTGGAGGAAAATGTAACTGGTCTGATTAGTAAGTTTGTGGACGACACAAAGGTTGGTGGAATTGTGGATAGCGATGAGGACTGTCTGAGGATACAGCAGGATTTAGATTGTTTGGAGACTTGGGCGGAGAGGTGGCAGATGGAGTTTAATCCGAACAAATGTGAGGTAATGCATTTTGGAAGGTCTAATACAGTAGGGAATATACAGTGAATGGTCGAACCCTCAAGAGTATTGACAGTCAGAGAGATCTAGGTGTACAGGTCCACAGGTCACTGAAAGGGGCAACACAGGTGGTCAAGGTAGTCAAGAAGGCATACAGCATGCTTGCCTTCATTGGCCGGGGCATTGAGTATAAGAATTGGCAAGTCATGTTGCAGCTGCATAGAACCTTAGCTAGGCCACACTTGGAGTATAGTGTTCAATTCTGGTCGCCAGACTACCAGAAGAATGTGGAGGCTTTCGAGAGGGTGCAGAAGAGATTTACCAGGATGTTGCCTGGTATGAAGGGCATTAGCTATGAGGAGCGGTTGAATAAACTCGGCCTGTTCTCACTGGAACGAAGGAGGATGAGGGGAGACCTGATAGAGGTCTACAAAATTATGAGGGGCATAGACAGAGTGGATAGTCAGAGACTTTTCCCCAAGGTAGAGGGGTCAATTACTAGGGGGCATAGGTTTAAGGTGCGAGGGGCAAAGTTTAGAGCAGATAGAACATAGAACATAGAACAATACAGCGCAGTACAGGCCCTTCGGCCCACGATGTTGCACCGAAACAAAAGCCATCTAACCTACACTATGCCATTATCATCCATATGTTTATCCAATAAACTTTTAAATGCCCTCAATGTTGGCAAGTTCACTACTGTAGCAGGTAGGGCATTCCACGGCCTCACTACTCTTTGCGTAAAGAACCTACCTCTGACCTCTGTCCTATATCTATTACCCCTCAGTTTAAAGTTATGTCCCCTCGTGCCAGCCATATCCATCCGCGGGAGAAGGCTCTCACTGTCCACCCTATCCAACCCCCTGATCATTTTGTATGCCTCTATTAAGTCTCCTCTTAACCTTCTTCTCTCCAACGAAAACAACCTCAAGTCCATCAGCCTTTCCTCATAAGATTTTCCCTCCATACCAGGCAACATCCTGGTAAATCTCCTCTGCACCCGCTCCAAAGCCTCCACGTCCTTCCTATAATGCGGTGACCAGAACTGTACGCAATACTCCAAATGCGGCCGTACCAGAGTTCTGTACAGCTGCAACATGACCTCCCGACTCCGGAACTCAATCCCTCTACCAATAAAGGCCAACACTCCATAGGCCTTCTTCACAACCCTATCAACCTGGGTGGCAACTTTCAGGGATCTATGTACATGGACACCTAGATCCCTCTGCTCATCCACACTTTCAAGAACTTTACCATTAGCCAAATATTCCGCATTCCTGTTATTCCTTCCAAAGTGAATCACCTCACACTTCTCTACATTAAACTCCATTTGCCACCTCTCAGCCCAGCTCTGCAGCTTATCTATATCCCTCTGTAACCTGCTACATCCTTCCACACTATCGACAACACCACCGACTTTAGTATCGTCTGCAAATTTACTCACCCACCCTTCTGCGCCTTCCTCTAGGTCATTGATAAAAATGACAAACAGCAACAGCCCCAGAACAGATCCTTGTGGTACTCCACTTGTGACTGTACTCCATTCTGAACATTTCCCATCAACCACCACCCTCTGTCTTCTTTCAGCTAGCCAATTTCTGATCCACATCTCTAAATCACCCTCAATCCCCAGCCTCCGTACTTTTTGCAATAGCCTACCGTGGGGAACCTTATCAAACGCTTTGCTGAAATCCATATACACCACATCAACTGCTCTACCCTCGTCTACCTGTTCAGTCACCTTCTCAAAGAACTCAATAAGTTTTGTGAGGCATGACCTACCCTTCACAAAGCCATGCTGACTATCCCTGATCATATTATTCCTATCTAGATGATTATAAATCTTGTCTCTTATAATCCCCTCCAAGACTTTACCCACTACAGACGTGAGGCTCACCGGTCTATAGTTGCCGGGGTTGTCTCCGCTCCCCTTTTTGAACAATGGGACCACATTTGCTGTCCTCCAGTCCTCTGGCACTATTCCTGTAGCCAATGATGACATAACAATCAGAGCCAATGGTCCAGCAATCTCTTCACTGGCCTCCCAGAGAATCCTAGGATAAATCCCATCAAGTCCCGGGGACTTGTCTATTTTCAGCCTTTCCAGAATTGCCAACACCTCTTCCCTACGTACCTCAATGCCATCTATTCTATTAGCCTGGGGCTCAGCATTCTCCTCCCCAACATTATCTTTTTCCTGAGTGAATACTGACGAAAAATATTCATTTAGTATCTCGCCTATCTCTTCAGACTCCACACACAATTTCCCATCCCTGTCCTTGACTGGTCCTATTCTTTCCCTAGTCATTCGCTTATTCCTGACATACCTATAGAAAGCTTTTGGGTTTTCCTTGATCCTTCCTGCCAAATACTTCTCATGTCCCCTCCTTGCTCGTCTTAGCTCTCTCTTTAGATCCTTCCTCGCTACCTTGTAACTATCCATCGCCCCAACTGAAACTTCACACCTCATCTTCACATAGGCCTCCTTCTTCCTCTTAACAAGAGATTCCACTTCCTTGGTAAACCACGGTTCCCTCGCTCGACGCCTTCCGCCCTGTCTGACCGGTAAATACTTATCAAGAACACGCAGTAGCTGATCCTTGAACAAGCCCCACTTATCCAGTGTGCCCAACACTTGCAGCCTACTTCTCCACCTTATCCTCCCCAAGTCACGTCTAATGGCATCATAATTGCCCTTCCCCCAGCTATAACTCTTGCCCTGCGGTGTATACTTATCCCTTTCCATCATTAACGTAAACGTCACCGAATTGTGGTCACTATCCCCAAAGTGCTCTCCTACCTCCAAATCCAACACCTGGCCTGGTTCATTACCCAAAACCAAATCCAACGTGGCCTCGCCTCTTGTTGGCCTGTCAACATATTGTTTCAGGAAACCCTCCTGCACACACTGTACAAAAAACGACCCATCTATTGTACTCGAACTATATCTTTTCCAGTCAATATTTGGAAAGTTAAAGTCTCCCATAATAACTACTTTCGCTCATATCCAGAATCATCTTCGCCATCCTTTCCACTACATCCCTAGAACTATTAGGAGGCCTATAAAAAACTCCCAACAGGGTGACCTCTCCTTTCCTGTTTCTAACTTCAGCCCATACTACCTCGGAAGAAGAGTCCCCATCTAGCATCCTCTCCGCCACCGTAATACTGCTCTTGACTAGCAGCGCCACACCTCCCCCTCTTTTGCCTCCTTCTCTGAGCTTACTAAAACACCTAAACCCCGGAACCTGCAACATCCATTCCTGTCCCTGCTCTATCCATGTCTCCGAAATGGCCACAACATCGAAGTCCCAGGTACCAACCCACGCTGCCAGTTCCCCTACCTTGTTTCGTATACTCCTGGCATTGAAGTAGATACACTTCAAACCACCTACCTGAACACTGACCCCCTCCTGCGACGTCAAATCTGTGCTCCTGACCTCTATACTCTCATTCTCCCTTACCCTAAAACTACAATCCAGGTTCCCATGCCCCTGCTGCATTAGTTTAAACCCCCCCAAAGAGCACTAACAAATCTCCCCCTCAGGATATTTGTGCCCCTCAGGTTAAGATGTAGACCATCCTGTCTGTAGAGGTCCCACCTTCCCCAGAAAGAGCCCCAGTTATCCAGATGTACGAGGTAAGTGTTTTACACAGAGGGTAGTGGGCGCCTGGAACTCGCTGCCGGAGGAGGTGGTGGAAGCAGGGACGATAGTGACATTTAAGGGGCATCTTGACAAATACATGAATAGGATGGGAATAGAGGGATACGGACCCAGGAAGTGTAGAAGATTGTAGTTTAGTCGGGCAGTATGGTCGGCACGGGTTTGGAGGGCCGAAGGGCCTGTTCCTGTGCTGTACATTTCTTTGTTCTTTGTTCTTTGACTGGGTAAGGTGGCCAGTTTTAGTGAGGTTGGCAAATAATCCCAATAAAGCAAAATGAAACGGAGTTTGAGTGAATGATTATGAAATTAAAATATGTACTTGCATTAAAACACTTTTCCCAAAGGTAATTTGTAATATTAAGCCATTGATTTTGGGTAATATTATTTTAATCACTAATTTTTTGAAAGTATTTTAACTGAATATTAACTGGTGATAAAGATTATGGCGAAATCCACAATACCGGGGGCAGGATTCTCCGCCGTCGGATGCTCCATGTTTCCAGCAGCCCGGGGGTTTCCCGACGGTGTCGGGCTGCCCCACAATGGAAAACCCCACTGACCAGCCGGTGTAACGGAGCATCTCATCGACGGGTGAACCTGAAATGTGGCGGAGCAGGGCGGAGAATCCAGCCCCAGCTTTTTGACTTTGCAATGAAGCAGATGAATTCCTGACTTCATGGTTTTACATATTGTCCAATCCTCGCCTACCAGACAAGGTAGTGACTAAATGCAAATGGCCAGATTTAAATAGTGCTGTTGCTTCATGCCACATATAAATGAAGCACTGCCGATTGGTCCATAGCAATCAACTGCCCTTTACGGAACAATGTCTTTCTGTTAAAACCCCAATGGAGGTCCCGGGATCAGAACAATTTCCCATGACCTCCTAGGAATATGAACTTCCCCTTTAAGGGGGCGGGTTTCCCCTTTACAAGGAGAGCCTCAGTTGTACAAAAATCCCGGCCTAGCTGCAGGTCGGGGAAGGAGAACCTGAGTGCAGTGGAGGAATATTGAGATTGTACCAAAAAATATCTTGTTCTGTAATTTTTACTTCAGTCTCTGCGTTCTGCCAACCACAGATTCAATACTGGCGACGAGGATTCAGTGGAGCTGTCATCGACACCGGTTGCTACGCGCCCAGCCCACCTCGTCTAGGCTCCGGCAGACCCCAGTACTAACCATCTAAATTCCACTCATAGGAAAGCTGGAACCTTTTGATGCAGGTTCAGATGATTGGACAATATGTTAAACGTTTGGACTATTTTTTTCGAACGAATACAATTACTGGCGATGCAGGAAAAACTGTAAAATTACAGACGGCTTGTGGAACGTCCACCTACAGTTGTGATAAAGAGCCTGGCTTACCCGGACCACCCAGATTCTGGTGATTCGCCGTCCTAGTGACCCTAGTGGGGAGGCATTTCGACCCGAAACGGTTCCACGCAAATGCTCAGGCCCAAGCGGCGTCAGTGAGTGACTTTCAGACTTGCAAATTTGGACTGACACAGAATGAGACAGTCCGGGACCGTTTGGTGTGTGGACTCTGCGATGAGGCCCACCTGGACCTGTAACAAGCGCTGGCGATAGCTATCTCCTGAGAAAGGGCTGAACTCGTGAACCGGCCTCCAGTGGCCGACACCAGCAGCTTCTAAAAATTAAAGGCCTGACCGTAGGATCTGCAGTGGAAGCCTGTGTCCTGCATGAAAATGCGACCAGCCGCTTTGCCCAATTTCAGGCGACCGAATCGGCACGGAGGGGGTCCAAAGCGGTCGAATCGGCAAGCCAGGCCGCCCACGAGGCCGAACGCATCCAGGCAATCGAGTTTCTCCCGGCTCGCGGCCCGGACGAGGGCGGCCGTTTTGCGTGCTTTTTGAGGCCTCCCGCGTTTGTGCGCGCCAAAACCTACGGCAACACTGAGGGACGCACTGCGCAGGCGCGCCCGACGCAAGACCGAACTGCACATGCGCAGCGGCGTAACGAACGCCATGATGTCATGACGTGCGGCAACTGTGGAGCTGCACATTTAAAAGGGCAATGTCCTGCAAAAACCCGACAATGCCTACGCTGTGGCAAGATGGGCCACTGCGCTGCCTACTGTCGAGCGGCTCAACCTGTGGACCTTCCACATCTCCGACAACCTCGCAGACACGTGCGGACCATCCAGCCTCCACATCACGACATCCAAACCGACGACACAGATGACCAAGACGCCTTCCGGGTTGCGGTCATTGATAGGAACCGGGTCAACACCATCAATCCGGGCGATGAATGGAGTGCCACCCTGACGGTCAACCAATCGCCGATCACTTTCCGCCTGGACACTGGCGCATCCGCCAACCTCATAGCATGGCCAGCATTCTATGCCATGAATGTCAGACCACCAATCCAGCCATCCCGGTGCAAGCTGGTCGACTACAACGGGAACGTTATCCCGGCCATGGGATCCTGCCAGCTCCAGGTGACACACAGAACACACACGGCCACACTCTCGTTCGAGATAGTTGGCTCATCGAAGGACTCCCTGCTGGGCGCACAGGCATGTAAGGCTCTCCACCTTGTGCAACGAATTCTGTCTCTCTCTCTCCAGACGGCACGTCTGACTTCCCGGATGCAGAGTTCAACGCACAGCTCCAATCGCTCCTCGCCCACAACCAGGAGGCATTCGTAGGCATGGGAACACTGCCATACACCTACCGAATTCGCCTCAAACCGGACGCCATCCCGGTCGTTCACGCACCTCGCAGGGTTCCTGCGCCATTTAAAGACCGCCTCAAGCTGCAGCTGCAGGATCTCCAGGACCAAGGGGTCCTATCCAGGGTCACGGAGCCCATGCCATGGGTCAGCTCCATGGTGTGTGTCAAGAAGCCCTCTGGCGAGCTCCGCATCTGTATAGACCCCAAAGACCTCAATAATAACATTATGCGGGAACATTATCCCATACCCAAACGGGAGGAGATCACCAGTGAAATGGCCCAGGCGAAGATATTCACGAAACTGGATGCTTCTAAAGGATTTTGGCAGATCCAACTGGACCCGTCCAGCCGAAAGCTATGTACCTTCAACACCCCTTTCGGCAGATTCTGCTACAACCGGATGCCATTTGGCATCATCTCGGCATCCGAGGTCTTCCACAGAATCAAGGAGCAGATGATGGAAGGCATCGAAGGGGTGCGCGTATATGTGGACGATGTCATCATCTGGTCCACCACACCGCAGGAGCACATACATCGTCTCCAACGCGTTTTTGCCCGCATACGGGAAAACGGCCTGCGCCTCATCCGAGCCAAGTGCGCCTTTGGCCAGACCGAATTGAAGTTCCTGGGGGACCACATCTCCCGGTCAGGGGTCCGTCCGGATGCAGACAAGGTGAGCGCCGTCACAGCCATGCCGTAGCCGACCGACAAGAAGGCTGTCCTACGATTCCTTGGCATGGTCAACTTCCTAGGGAAATTCATTCCCAACCTTGACTCCCACACAACAACTCTGCGCCACCTTGTCAAAAAATCTACAGAGTTCCAGTGGCAACACACACACCAGCTGGAATGGGAGGAGCTCAAACGCAAACTCACCACGGCACCAGTGTTGGCGTTCTTCGACACGTCTCGTCCCACCAAAATCTCAACTGATGCCAGCCAATCCGGCATTGGAGCAATGCTTCTGCAGAGGGATGACACTGCATCATGGGCCCCGGTTGCCTATGCATCGCGGGCTATGACCCCCACAGAGCAACGCTACGCGCAAATCGAAAAAGAATGCCTGGGCTTGCTAACCGGTTTAGACAAGTTCCACGATTCCGTCTATGGTCTTCCACGGTTCACGGTCGAAACTGACCACCGCCCACTGGTCAGCATAATAAACAAGGACCTGAACGAGATGACCCCTTGCCTCCAGCGCATCCTACTTAAACTCAGGAGGTATGACTTCCAACTGGTCTACACTCCAGGGAAGGATCTCATCGTGGCGGATGCCCTATCCAGAGCAGTGAGCACGCCGCCAGATGCGGAGGGGTTCGTATGTCAGGTCGAGGCACAGGTGGCCTTGACAGCGGCAAATCTGCCGGCTGACGACTCCAGTCTGGCCCGTATCCGCCGAGAGACAGCGGCCGACCCCCTTTTACAGCGAGTGATGCGCCACATGACAGGAGGATGGCACAAAGGGCAGTGCCCAGCAGTTCTATAATGTACGAGACGACCTAGCCATCATTGATGGTGTCCTTCTGAAGCTGGACCGGATTGTCATTCTGCACAGCATGCGCCAGCTGGTTCTCGATCAAATACACGAAGGCCCCTTGGGGGTCGAGAAGTGCAGACGGAGGGCCCGAGAGGCGGTATACTGGCCGGGCATCAGTGACGATATTGCCAACATGGTGATCAACTGTACAACCTGCCAAAGGTTTCAACCGGCGCAACCTCCTGAGACGCTTCTGCCCCATGAGCTGGTGACGTCCCCCTGGGCGAAGGTGGGTGTCGACCTGTTTCACGCGCTTGGTATGGACTATGTTGTCATCATGGACTACTTCTCCAATTACCCAGAAGCCATACGCCTGCACGATCTGACGTTGTCTGCTGTCATCAGGGCCTGCAAAGACACCTTTGCTCGCCACGGCATTCCGATGGCTGTCAAGTCGGACAATGGGCCCTGTTTTGCCAGCCATGAATGGTCGTCCTTTGCTGCTTCGTATGGCTTCACACACGTGACGTCCAGCCCTCTGCACCCTCAGTCCAATGGAAAGGCGGAGAAGGGCGTTCACATTGCCAAGCGGCTCCTCTGCAAGGCTGCTGCTGCCGGGTCGGACTTCTACCTCGCCCTGCTGGCCCATCGCTCGGCCCCACTAGCCACGGGTCTCTCACCAGCACAGCTGCTGATGGGTCGCGCCCTCAGAACCACTGTGCCTTCCATCCTGGCACCAACAATAGACCATGCTCCGGTACTGCATAGGATGCAACTGCAGCGCGATCACCAGAAAAGATCGTACAGCACAAGGGCAACTGATCTTCCCTCCCTGGCCCCTGGAGATAACGGCCGCATCCACCTACCAGACGGTGTCTGGTCAGCACCTGCCGAAGTTCTCCGACGCGTGGCTCCCCGCTCGTTCCTGGTACGCATGCCGGATGGATCCGTGCGTAGGCGCAATCGCCGGGCTCTTCGCCTACTTCCACGCTCACAACGGGACCACACACACAGAGCCGTGTCCTCCACTGGTTCCTGATAGCGACTTCGTGGAGCTGCCATATACCATGCCCCTTCTGTCGCCGCCCGTGGCCAGGCTCGCACCTCAGCCGGTGGTTCTCGACCCACCCTTGAGGCGGTCAACCCAAATTCGTCGCCCACCTACTAGACTGGACTTATGAGACTGTTCACACGTCAAGTTTTAGCAACTACTGTATTGTAACATGTCACTGTTTTATCGTTCCAGGTCTCGTTTGATCGGTCCAAATTTCAACGTTCTTCTTCTTTTGTTATGGTACAACCTCGTTAGCATGTCACACCTGACATCGCCTCTTGTATATAGTTACGCCACATGTACATGCTGTAAATATCACGCACACACACCTTTAGCTGCACTCAGGACACATTCATATTTATAACCACGTAGGCACAGAATCTTGTAAAAAAGGGGGATGTCATGATATTCAAACACACATCACAACACACACATCATGATAGACAGACCAACAGTCCAATTAGCACACATAACACGACAGCCAATCACAGACAAGAGCAGACACAGTATAAGGGGGCAGCACGGTAGCATTGTGGATAGCACAATTGCTTCACAGTTCCAGGGTCCCAGGTTCGATTCCGGCTTGGGTCACTGTCTGTGCGGAGTCTGCACATCCTCCCCGTGTCTGCGTGGGTTTCCTCCGGGTGCTCCGGTTTCCTCCCACAGTCCAAAGATGTGCAGGTTAGGTGGATTGGCTGTGATAAATTGTCCTTAGTGTCCAAAATTGCCCTTAGTGTTGGGTGGGGTTACTGGGTTATGGGGATAGGGTGGAGGTGTTGACCTTGGTAGGGTGCTCTTTCCAAGAGCCGGTGCAGACTCGATGGGCCAAATGGCCTCCTTCTGCACTGTAAATTCTATGAAAATCTATGAAGACAAGAAACACGACACCTGCTGGCCAGTCCATCTGGAGACTGGACAAGGCCAGGACCTCATTAACAAGACACTCACACAGTCACCACGTGCTGAGTACCAAGACAGATGTGTAAATAACTAGTTGGAATAAAACTGCGTTGTACCAATCGCAACCGTGTTGGTTCGTCTGTACCTCAGAGCATCCAACACCACAAAAGGGGTGGGGCTTTCCCTTTACAAGGAGAGCCATGGTTGTATAAAAAACCCAGCCTAGGTGCAGGTCGGGAGGGAGACCCGGAGGGGAGTGGGGGGAGTGGGAGAGTGGGGGAGTATTGGAATTGTATCAAAATGCACCTTGTTCTGTAATTTCTCCTTCTGTCACAGCGTTCTTCCCACCGCCGATTTAACACTTGCCCAAACAATTTCCGTTGCAGACAGATTGTGACCAATATCCTCACGGTGTTCAGGGTCATCGCTGTTTGAAACTGTCTTTGCCCCAGCAGCAGAATCAGAACCGTACAAAAATATAAATTAGATGTCAATCTGCAATTGAGACACTTACCATGAAATTAAATATTCAAACATTTCCACCAATTTCCAGAGTTACACTTTTTCAGAAAAACATCATGCCAGAAATATTTAAATCTCAGATTCATTTTATAAATTCAAATTTATGCAATTTTCATTAGATCATAAAAAGATTGAGGGGTCTGAACAAAGTTCTCAAAATTCAATGTCAGTAACTAAAATTTAAAAATCATCGAACGATCAAGGGGAGAGAGGTTTGCGACTTTTTAAACAAAATATTGAAAAGACATGAATAGCAGAATGAACAGAAATACAGATGGAAGCAGGAATGTATGTCAGCGTTTAAAGTAACGGAATAAGGAATAAGGAAAATAATGGCCGATAGATATCTGAAGTGGCACAGATTTGGAGAAATCTCCAGTGCTGTTAAATGATCTGACTATTCAAGAACGTTAAATGAAAAGGACACTCTGTTGCTTTAGAATACCCCAGAATGCCCGTCCATCAAAAATACTTCTTTTTTATTGATTCATACAATGAAACTGCTGAATGTAAACGAGAAGCCGATGTGGAATAAATGAACACTTTCTCCAAGGAATGTGTACAGTGGGAATAAATTGCTTTTGGCTTCTTTTTAAATTAAACTGATTTTTTTTCCTGCTGATGCAGTAAAGCTGTCTTTTTGTAATTGAAAATCATCGTACCGTTGCAAATATATATATATATGGTCATTGCTTAGTCTCTTTTACAAGGACTGCCTTACATTAAAAAAATTAAAACATGATAAAGGACCACCTTTTTAAAATTTCATTCTGTAGAGTTAAGGAACAGTTCAGTTGTCGTGCAGCAATCCCACCACAAACAAACTGCCAATTTAACATTATTCAGAAAAGTACGTCCTTGAGAGATGAAGGGGTCAATCTGCAGTCGATCTTATAGGTTCCTCAACTATTTGTATCTATAACAAACTCTTTTTAAATTGCCCAAGGAGCTGTGTGTTTCTATGCAGATGCCCCAAATGTTGCAGCTAGTTATTGACATTGGAGTCTTATTAAACCCAGCAGTACATCTTTGAGAAAACTGCAATTCAACAACTGATGAAATGATTTGAAATATACCACCCTGGGCCTGGAGTGAATTCAACACAAATTGAAATGCTTGCTCTATTATAAAATGGAAATGACATGTTTATTCAGGACGATTAAGGAGATTAGTTTGCAATAGAAATAAATAGGAAAATCCTCTGTGCTCAGTGTATTAGGGTTCGATTGGTGTCATCAGCAATGAGTCACTTTGCACACATGGCAATTTAAATGTGTTAGTTACATTGGATGTACAACACAGAAACAAGCCATTCAGCCCAACCCGTCCATGCTGTACTCTGACAACCCCTTTATTCCTCCAATCTAGTCTTTCTCCTTCCAATAATCTTCCTATCAAAATGAATTACCTCACATGAATCTATGTTGAACTTCATTTTCTGACTGTTCACCCATTCTGCTGGTGTATTAATGTATTTCTGGGATTCATGGCCCTCAGGATTGACTCACCCCCACCAACTTGGTGTCATTCACAAATTTAAAAATTATACTTTTGATTCCATAGTCCAAACCATTATACCTGCAAAAGTGTAAACTTGAATGTTTAGTACATTCTAAACAGAATGGCACGGTGGCCCAGTGGTTAGCACTGCTGCTTCACAGCGCCAGGGAGCCGGGTTCAATCCCGGCTTGGGTCACTGTCTGTGCGGAGTCTGCACGTTCTCCCTGTGTCTGTGGGGTTTCCTCCGGATGCTCCGGTTTTCTCCCACAGGAGTCCACAATGAGAGGCGTAAAGAAACCTATTTTATTGGAAAGTAAACTATACACACAGTATTCTCCAGGTCCTAGCCGGGGCTACACAAACGTGCCTCACCTGGGCTGGCTTTTATGCTAGTGTCCATTAACTCCGCTCATAGGCTACGGCTCCTCAGCGGGGAGGCTCCTATTGCACGAGGCTCACGGGCAGGCTAATTGGTCTGTCCTGCTCGTTCTTGTGCAGGTCTTAACAAATGGAAAATCAGAAATGTATTTCAGACTGGGAATGAAGCACATGTTCTGTGTCTGAGATAATGATACCACTCACATTAACTGGCTTGGAGAGTTTAGTCTCTCATTAATTCAAAATTTGAAAAGATAAACGCATTGTTTGAACTCCTAACGCCAGTCTATTATTTAGGGTTGGTTTCTTGGGGTAATATCTGCATCCTGGTGAAATCATGTTTATGATCAGATTGCAATAGATTTTGAGATAACTTCAAATATGTAAACCGAGATTGTCATTGAGTATTCAAACTGCCCAAAATATAAAATAATATCTTGATGGTGTCGAACAACAATATTTCTGAATAATCTTCGGCCTATCAGAGCCCATCAATTTCTCAATAACTAATGTTAGTTTTAAGTTGGAGAAGGGACGGTGAAATGACCAATTTCAGGAATATTTCCGTTCCAACCTTATTTAAGATGGAATTCATTAATTAAAATATACACTGGGTACATTGTGGTGGTCCTTTATTTATCTTGACAATTAAACGTAAGATTTGCTTTATTTTTATATCTCCAGCCAATAGGGAGAATTAAACTAATTTCTATCATGAGCAGTGATGGGGAGTGCTATCTGAACACATGCCCGATAATGTCATTGAAAGGCACAGTGTGGCATTGGATTGTGTGCCCAAGACCAGGGAGGTGCCAGTCTGATACGCCCTGCTCACTGTTAGCTTGTCAAATGGTGGGTTGGCACACATACATCAGTGCCATCACCCCAGGGCAGTCCACGGGCTGGATTCTCTGTTTTTGGGACTATGTCCCCACCCCGTCGTTAAAAACTATGGCCTTTTATGCCAGAAAAACTGGCGTCAAAAGGCCATGTATTCGCAGCCCTGCAGGGGGCGAGCAGGGACCCGCCATGGAGCCCGCAATTTTAGCTGCAGATACGGCCCCCACACTTCTGGGTCAGAGGCCGTGCATGCACATGGCAGCAGAATCCCGCCCGTGCAGTTTGGCTGTTGTTGTTGATATTTTAATTCTGAGCTGAAATTCCAAGTGGAAATGATACAGGAACGGCCCCCTGATTTTCCTTTGCTGTGGTGGAGGTCCTTGTGGAAGAGATTAATTATCTTCTGCTGATGGCAGAGGAGTTCCGAGACAAATTTCCCAGCACCAGTGGTCAGGGGCAATAGAGTGAGGTGGTGCAAGGTGTGTTCCATCCAGGACCTTGTATAATAGCACAAGAAATTCAATGACCTGACCAAAGTTGCTAAGGTAATACTCCTACTCATATCATCTCTACTCTCTCCTTGGTCCTGTATCACCAATAGCCTCAGCATTCTCACATCTTCCCTCATTCATCTCCACAGAAATGTTACAGGAGAAATGAAAAAGAGGTCTACCTTTTAGGAAGAGAATCTGCTGCCCTGTCAAGTCAGGTTGCACCTTGGCCTCAATCTGAGAGCGGAGTGAAGACCATCGATCACATCACCCACATCGGTCCCTGGTACGTGGTCCGTGTTGAATAATAGAGTAAATAAAGCATATGTCCAATCACCATTGATTGCAGCTATCAACAAGAACAAATGCTTCTCAGCTCAGGCAAGCTTACCAAAGGAACAGATGTTGGCACTGTTGCTTCACAGCTCCAGGGTCCCAGGTTCGATTCCGGCTTGGGTCACTGTCTGTGCGGAGTCTGCACGTTCTCCCCGTGTCTGCGTGGGTTTCCTCTGGGTGCTCCGGTTTCCTCCCACATGTCCTGAAAGACGCGCTGTTAGGCGAATTGGACTTTCTGAATTCTCCCTCCGTGTACCCGAACAGGCGCCGGAATGTGGCGACCAGGGAATTTTCACAGTAACTTCATTGCAGTGTTAATGTAAGCCTACTTGTGACAATGATAACGATTATTATTAAGTCAATAATGGTGTTAATCGGCTGTTACTACTGTGTGAATTCCCAGTTAATTCAGTTACTATCTTTGCAAAATTGTAGAATGTTTAAAGAGGACATATCACTGCCAGCAAGTTACATTTGTGCTGCACCAGTGCCAGGCAATGATCATCTCCGACAAGAGAGGATTTTGATTGTTCCCCCTTCCACAAATATTCAAACCCTCCACCACCGCACACAGTGGCAGCTTTATATACCATCTACAAGATGCACTGCAGTGACTCATCAAGATTCCTTAGACAGCACCTTCCAAACCCACGACCAGTACCATCTCGAAGGACAAGAGCAGCAGATACCTGGGAACCCCAGCACCTGGAGGTTCCCCTCCAAGTCACTCACCATCCTGACTTGGAAATATATCGCCGTTGCTTCACTGTCACTGGGTCAAAATCCTGGAACTCTCCCTAACAGCACTGTGGGTGTACGAACACCTCAACGACTGCAGAGATTCAAGAAGGCAGCTCACCACCACCTTCTGAAGAGCAACTAGGGATGGGCAATAAATGCTGGGGCCTAGCCTGTAGTGATCTGTACATCTGCACATACACCAGGGACTGCAGCACAGATATAACAGCCACACTCAGAGAGTAGTAAGGGTGTGGAATGCCCTGCCTGCAACAGTAGTGGACTCGCCAACACTAAGGGCATTCAAATGGTCATTGGATAGACATATGGACGATAAGGGAATAGTGTAGATGGGCTTTAGAGTGGTTTCACAGGTCGGCGCAACATCGAGGGCCGAAGGGCCGGTACTGCGCTGTAATGTCCTATGTTCTATAGCATCAAGGGCAGCATCAGAGACGGGTATAAAGGGTCGAGCCCAAGGCAGGATTTGCGTCTTTCAGAAGCACAGGACTAGTGAGCAGCAGCAGACAGAGACAGCTCAGCATAGGCAGCTTACCTTAGCTTCACTGGTCATACCTCTTGACTGTATTATATCTAGTTAAGCTCTGGAAACAGAACAAACCCATTGAATAAAGTATTTGTGTTAACTGGAAGTCTACAATCTTTATTCAGACTTAGGGAATAACATATGGTACCCGGAGTGATTTCAGAAAGCTAGCTAGACACCAGTCAGAGAAGAAAAACTTAAACCGGATATTCGACTATGGAAGACTTCGCAGCAAATGGATCCTCGATGACTAACTGATTCGATGGAACTTGTTGGAACTCCATGGCAGCTGGAAACAACCAGTAATTTAAGTCATAACTGGAAAATGTTTGAACAGCTCTTCCAAATATTTATCACAGCTAATGATTTAAGCACTGCCTCTGATGCAACAAAAATAGCCCTACTACTCTCAACAGGAGGACATGAAGCTGGAGAAATGTATAATTGCTTTAATTACTTAGAAGGTGAAGACAATGCCAAAGTAGATGGTATACTCAAAAAAATTGCTAAACGCTGTAACAGTCAGGCTGGTGCGATGCTGGAAAGATTTAACTCTTGTCAGAGAAACGGAGGCCCCATCTCTGATTTTATTACAAATCTCAAGTTAATACCACAAGGCTGTGATTATGCTGGTTTCAGAGACACTGTGATAATGCATCAATTAATCTCTGGACTATCTGATAAAAATTTGAGGGAGGAACTATCACAAAATAAGCATCTAACTCTAGAAACTGCTATACAAAAATGCCTTGCTTATGAACAAAAACAAAATCAATACTGTGAGTCTTTACAAACACAGAATCAGTGTCTAGAAAAGAAAATCGGAAAAAACGGCGCCAAATCTTACCACGAGGCAGAGGCAGGGTTGAAGGAAGTTCTGAGCGACAGCCATCTTGAGAAAGGAGCCGCACATGCGCAGTTGCAAAAAGAGCGCACAGTACAGGAAACTCGGAGTGCGCATGGGCAATCGAGTCCTACGCAAGACGTCACGGGCGTCATGCCGTCAGAGTACCAGGACCACGCCCACTTAAAAGGGAAATGCACGAAAATGAACAAAAATAAATTTAAAGCTGCAACACCCAATTTTCTTGCCTCAAAAGACAGAACAATGCCCAAACTTACACTAGCAGTTGAAAATAACTGTCACAAAACCCTGCAACAAGCAGTTAGCACCGCCCTCAAAGATGATATGGTCCTTGTAGGCTACGACTCAGATGAAGATTTCATCTTGGGAGATGGCTACCCCAGGACCAAATCCGAACCGCAACGAGAGGTGTTGTACCGTGAAGACCCCGACGGTGAGTTCTTCGGATTGGGGAATCTCCAGCCCAGCATATATGACATCCCGACTCGTGAGTGCAGGATTATGCTGCGGCCTGACGCCAAGAAACAGAGAGTGGTCCATGCACCACGAAAAGTCCCAGCCTCCACACAAGGTGAATTGTTCATTGAACATGAAGAGAACGATCACAACTCCGAAACAAAAAGCGATGATTTGTCTGTCGAACAATACACATCATACTGCTCAGACAGGGCGGAGTTATTCGGAGTTCCTGATCACAGCATCAGCAACATGGTTGACAAGCTCAATCCGACGCTTCTTCTCAGGGTAGATGAATCCAATACCATGGTGCCATGGCAGATCATTGATACATTGGATGACAGCAATACCCAAGACGAAGACGACGCCACACAGAGAGCACAGAACGACTCCGTTGAAAGAGCACAGATCGACTCTACAGTGAGAACATTGCACGACTCCACAAAGAGAGTGATGACAGACTCCACAGAGAGAGCGATGACAGACTCCACAGAGAGAGTGATGAAGGACTCCACAGAGAGAGCGATGACAAACTCCACAGAGAGAGCAATGAAGGACTCCACAAAGAGAGTGATGCAAGCCTCCACAGACAGCTCGGTGACAGACTCAAAAATGGAAGCAAGCAAACACTCCTTAGCGAACGCCATGCATGTACAAGACCATGAAGATCTATCAAGCTTATTTGAGCCACCAGAAGAAGACACTGAATGTCTACCCACTGTATGTGAGACAAGCTTGGAGGGCCGAAGGGCCTGTTCCTGTGCTGTACATTTCTTTGTTCTTTGTTTGTAAGTGATGAAGAAATCACAATTCCCATACAGGATCACAGCGAGTCTGACATATCTCAGCTCGTCTGCACAGAAGCACTCAATAATCAGAGGACGGCCACCCATGAGTCCAGAGAGACCACGTCAGTTAAAATCTTGACTCCAGAAAAGGAGCACCACAATCCACAACAAAATGAAATCGTGAAGATTTTGACTCCAGAAAACGAACACAAAGAGATCACAGATGATTCAAATGAACCTGAAATGGCTCCAAAAGAGGAGCACCAAGAAATCAATGATGATTCAAGTGAACCAGAAATGTCTCTAGAGGAGGAGTACCAAGTAAGCAAAGAAGAGGAATCGAATCCACCACAAATGACTGATGTCACCGACATCAATGCAACATCAGATCATTCTCACAATTCTCAAGAAGATACGCTCAATGTAGCAGATACCACAAAGGATACTGACACCAATAACTGTGACAATGACTCAAATAATGCACACGGAACACTCATTGAGCGCAACAAGAACAACAAAAGCCGCAAGAAGCACAGCAGAAACAACAACAACAACAGCAACAACAAAAACAACATGCAGCGCAACAAGAACGACAAAAGCTATAAGAAGCATCCCAGAAACAACAAGCACGACAAGAAAAAGAATAAGAATAAGAGCGAAAACAACAAAAACAGAATCAACAAGCGCGACAAAAAGAACGACAACAACAAGAACGCCAACGAAAACAACCAAGACAGAAACGACAGAAACAACAACAATGAAACAACGAGCTGTACAACATGGTACAACTCTGCACATGAAGGACAATGCCACAGAGCACTGCGAAACAATGACAAGACTACAAACATGCCATGCTATGATAAAGAATCTCACAAATTCACATCTGCTCCAGAACAAACAAGCAAAACAGCTTTCACGGACGATGACATACAGAATCAATACCACAAACACAGGAAAATGTCGAGGTCAGCCAACGGTGCAACACAGAATCGCGACCCGCAATCAAATGGAACAGGGGAACAAGGTGTCCACATCATTAAACAGCTCATCAGCAAGGCAGCCGAGTCACGTTCCGACATCAACCTCGCTCTGTTATCGTACCGAGCAACCCCATTGAGCTCAGGACTGGCGGCAGCGCAAATGCTCTTCAGTAGAGACATCCGGACAACCCTACCGGTAAAGCAATTCCGAGACCCGGCAACGCACTGGTTCTCGACGACATGCGGGCACTATGCTCCAAACAAAAACTATACTACGATCAACATGCGATCCCACTCAAGCCACTGACAATAGGTGACACCATCAGAAGCAGGGAATCAGAAGGTGGATGGACTGAGTCAGCCATGGTGATCAGAGGAGGCACCGCGGTCCTACATCGTCAAATCGTCTGCGGGAGTACTTTTTTGCCGTAACCGCCGGGATCTATTCGAGATTCGACCGACAACACCAGTATTTCCCACACTGGACTTGACCGAGTCCATTTGTCCACAGGACGTTCCTTGCCACACAACGCCAGACAGTAATCTTGATGACATCAAACCATCATCCCTACTACCACCGTTAAGACGCTCCAGCAGAAGCCGTAAGGCACCCGACCGGCTAGATTTGTGACGACACTTCAACACACCCACAAGACGAATATGGACATTTCTCACGATGGACTCACAACACAGTTAATTGTTTCCGTATTACTTTATCATTTTCGCAGTGTGCAGATTTGCTTATTCTCACCACTTGTTCTGTACAGTTTTCTTGAGGCCAGTCTAGAAAACCTATCAAATCAAAAGGGGGGGAAGTAGTGATCTGTACATCTGTACATACATCTGCACATACACCAGGGACTGCAGACAGATGTAACAGCCACAGCATCACTAGAGGGTTTCAGAGACGGGTCTAAAGGGTCCAGCCCAAGGGAGGATCCGCCTCTTTCAGAAGCACAGGGCTAGTGAGCAGCAGCAGACAGACAGCTCAGCATAGGCAGCTTACCTTAGTTTCACTGGTGATACCTCTTGACTGTATTACATCTAGTTAAGCTCTGGAAACAGAACAAACCCATTGAATAAAGTATTTGTGTTAACTGGAAGTCTACAATCTTTATTCAGACTTAGAGAATAACATAGAGCCAACAATGCCCACATCTGTAAATGAATTTAAAAAAAACGTATTTTCTTCAAAAGTCAAAAATGATTTGGGTTCAGATTTTGATTTATTTTCAGGGTTAATATCCATTGACTGGGTGAAATTATCTCTTTTTTTCTTTATTCTGTCACAGGATGTGGATGTCGCTGCCAAATTGAGCATTTGCTGCCCATCCCAATACAAAACACTTCATTAACTTTGCAGATTGATGATGGAATGGAGATCCAGGCTGCATTTTTAAAATTATTAATCTAATTCTAACTTAATGAAATAAATCTCGATCCTGGCAATTTATTACTGATTGAACCATTTCTCAGTTTGGACAAGTATATGAAGCATCACGTCCTGGTATTTCTGAAAGCTTTTATTAGAAGATGTCACTCACAGGCATTTGGCTGTGCCTGAGACGTGGGTCAAAGGTGTGAAAGAACAAAGCTGGCTTTTTGGATTGTTTGCAAGAGAGTTTAATGAATCAATCCGTTGTCAGGGTTGTGCTCAGTTTTTAGAACCAGGGTATGAAAGAAACAGCAGCTGGAATTCTCCGTTTGTTGTGATTCAATTTCCCCAGCGGCAGCGCACCCCCACCCACAGGTGTCCCAGCGGCAGCGCACCCCCACCCACGGGTGTCCCGGCAGTGTGGGGGATGGGGGAGCTGCAATGGGAAATCCCGCCACCAGCGAGCGGCACGCTCCAAGAAACACGCGTCTGGGGTGGAGAAGTATCTGACCAACAAATCTCCAGATGATAGGATCACGGAATTGTTACAGTGTGGAGGGAGGCCGATCAGTCCACATTGTCTGTACTAGATCTCCAGATGAGGAATTCCCAGAGAGCCATAGAATAGAATTTACAGTGCAGAAGGAGGCCATTCAGCCCATCGAGTCTGCACCGGCTCTTGGAAAGAGCACCCTACCCAAAGTCAACACCTCCACCCTATCCCCATAACCCAGTAACCCCACCCAACACTAAGGGCAATTTTGGACACTAAGGGCAATTTATCGTGTCCAATCCACCTAACCTGCACATCTTTGGACTGTGGGAGGAAACCGGAGCACCCGGAGGAAACCCACGCACACACGGGGAGGATGTGCAGACTCCGCACAGACAGTGACCCAAGCCGGAATCGAACCTGGGACCCTGGAGCTGTGAAGCAATTGTGCTAACCACAATGCTACCGTGCTGCCCGTATCTCCTGTCTTCTCTTGGTTCCACTTCTTTTTCAGATAAGTGTCTAATTCCTTTCTGATTGAAGCTGCCTCCAACACACTCTCAGGCTACACGTTTCACAACCTTCCCACGCGCTGTGTGAAAAAGATTTTCCTTGTGTTGTTTTTGCATCTTTGCCAGTTATTGTCAATCTGTACCCTCTCGTTCTCGATCATTTGAACAATGAGAACACTTTCTCTCTGTCTACTCTGCCCAAACCACTCATCATTGAACATCCCTATCAAATCTCCTTTCAACCTTCTCTCCAAGGACAACATTCCCAACCTCTCCAATCTATCCTCATAACTGAAGTTTCTCATCCCAGAAACCATTCTCGTGACCCTTTCCTGCTCTCTCTCCAATGCCTCATATCCTTCCCAAAGTGCAGTGTCCAAAATTGGATACAACCCTCCATCTGAGGCTGTACTAGTGTCTTATACTCATTCAACATAGCCCCCCTGCTCTTGTACACAATGTATATTCACATGTATATTCAACATTCAACATAACCCCCCTGCTCTTGTACACAATGTATATTCACATGTTTATTCAACATTCAACATAACCTCCCTGCTCTTGTACACAATGTATATTCACATGTTTATTCAACATTCAACATAACCCCCCTGCTCTTGTACACAATGTATATTCACATGTTTATTCAACATTCAACATAACCTCCCTGCTCTTGTACACAATGTATATTCACATGTTTATTCAACATTCAACATAACCCCCCTGCTCTTGTACACAATGTATATTCACATGTATATTCAACATTCAACATAACCCCCCTGCTCTTGTACACAATGTATATTCACATGTTTATTCAACATTCAACATAACCTCCCTGCTCTTGTACACAATGTATATTCACATGTTTATTCAACATTCAACATAACCTCCCTGCTCTTGTACACAATGTATATTCACATGTTTATTCAACATTCAACATAGCCCCCCTGCTCTTGTACACAATGTATATTCACATGTATATTCAACATTCAACATAACCCCCCTGCTCTTGTACACAATGTATATTCACATGTTTATTCAACATTCAACATAGCCCCCCTGCTCTTGTACACAATGTATATTCACATGTTTATTCAACATTCAACATAACCCCCCTGCTCTTGTACACAATGTATATTCACATGTTTATTCAACATTCAACATAACCCCCCTGCTCTTGTACACAATGTATATTCACATGTTTATTCAACATTCAACATAACCCCCCTGCTCTTGTACACAATGTATATTCACATGTTTATTCAACATTCAACATAACCCCCCTGCTCTTGTACACAATGTATATTCACATGTATATTCAACATTCAACATAACCTCCCTGCTCTTGTACACAATGTATATTCACATGTTTATTCAACATTCAACATAACCCCCCTGCTCTTGTACACAATGTATATTCACATGTTTATTCAACATTCAACATAACCCCCCTGCTCTTGTACACAATGTATATTCACATGTATATTCAACATTCAACATAACCTCCCTGCTCTTGTACACAATGTATATTCACATGTTTATTCAACATTCAACATAACCCCCCTGCTCTTGTACACAATGTATATTCACATGTTTATTCAACATTCAACATAACCTCCCTGCTCTTGTACACAATGTATATTCACATGTTTATTCAACATTCAACATAACCTCCCTGCTCTTGTACACAATGTATATTCACATGTATATTCAACATTCAACATAACCCCCCTGCTCTTGTACACAATGTATATTCACATGTATATTCAACATTCAACATAACCTCCCTGCTCTTGTACACAATGTATATTCACATGTTTATTCAACATTCAACATAACCCCCCTGCTCTTGTACACAATGTATATTCACATGTTTATTCAACATTCAACATAACCTCCCTGCTCTTGTACACAATGTATATTCACATGTTTATTCAACATTCAACATAACCCCCCTGCTCTTGTACACAATGTATATTCACATGTTTATTCAACATTCAACATAACCTCCCTGCTCTTGTACACAATGTATATTCACATGTTTATTCAACATTCAACATAACCTCCCTGCTCTTGTACACAATGTATATTCACATGTTTATTCAACATTCAACATAACCTCCCTGCTCTTGTACACAATGTATATTCACATGTTTATTCAACATTCAACATAACCTCCCTGCTCTTGTACACAATGTATATTCACATGTTTATTCAACATTCAACATAACCCCCCTGCTCTTGTACACAATGTATATTCACATGTTTATTCAACATTCAACATAGCCCCCCTGCTCTTGTACACAATGTATATTCACATGTTTATTCAACATTCAACATAACCTCCCTGCTCTTGTACACAATGTATATTCACATGTTTATTCAACATTCAACATAGCCCCCCTGCTCTTGTACACAATGTATATTCACATGTTTATTCAACATTCAACATAACCCCCCTGCTCTTGTACACAATGTATATTCACATGTTTATTCAACATTCAACATAACCCCCCTGCTCTTGTACACAATGTATATTCACATGTTTATTCAACATTCAACATAACCTCCCTGCTCTTGTACACAATGTATATTCACATGTTTATTCAACATTCAACATAACCTCCCTGCTCTTGTACACAATGTATATTCACATGTTTATTCAACATTCAACATAACCTCCCTGCTCTTGTACACAATGTATATTCACATGTTTATTCAACATTCAACATAGCCCCCCTGCTCTTGTACACAATGTATATTCACATGTTTATTCAACATTCAACATAACCTCCCTGCTCTTGTACACAATGTATATTCACATGTTTATTCAACATTCAACATAACCCCCCTGTTCTTGTACACAATGTATATTCACATGTTTATTCAACATTCAACATAACCTCCCTGCTCTTGTACACAATGTATATTCACATGTTTATTCAACATTCAACATAGCCCCCCTGCTCTTGTACACAATGTATATTCACATGTTTATTCAACATTCAACATAACCTCCCTGCTCTTGTACACAATGTATATTCACATGTTTATTCAACATTCAACATAACCCCCCTGCTCTTGTACACAATGTATATTCACATGTTTATTCAACATTCAACATAACCTCCCTGCTCTTGTACACAATGTATATTCACATGTTTATTCAACATTCAACATAACCCCCCTGCTCTTGTACACAATGTATATTCACATGTTTATTCAACATTCAACATAACCTCCCTGCTCTTGTACACAATGTATATTCACATGTTTATTCAACATTCAACATAACCCCCCTGCTCTTGTACACAATGTATATTCACATGTTTATTCAACATTCAACATAACCTCCCTGCTCTTGTACACAATGTATATTCACATGTTTATTCAACATTCAACATAGCCCCCCTGCTCTTGTACACAATGTATATTCACATGTTTATTCAACATTCAACATAACCCCCCTGCTCTTGTACACAATGTATATTCACATGTTTATTCAACATTCAACATAACCCCCCTGCTCTTGTACACAATGTATATTCACATGTTTATTCAACATTCAACATAACCCCCCTGCTCTTGTACACAATGTATATTCACATGTTTATTCAACATTCAACATAACCCCCCTGCTCTTGTACACAATGTATATTCACATGTTTATTCAACATTCAACATAACCTCCCTGCTCTTGTACACAATGTATATTCACATGTTTATTCAACATTCAACATAACCCCCCTGCTCTTGTACACAATGTATATTCACATGTTTATTCAACATTCAACATAACCTCCCTGCTCTTGTACACAATGTATATTCACATGTTTATTCAACATTCAACATAGCCCCCCTGCTCTTGTACACAATGTATATTCACATGTTTATTCAACATTCAACATAGCCCCCCTGCTCTTGTACACAATGTATATTCACATGTTTATTCAACATTCAACATAACCTCCCTGCTCTTGTACACAATGTATATTCACATGTTTATTCAACATTCAACATAACCCCCCTGCTCTTGTACACAATGTATATTCACATGTTTATTCAACATTCAACATAGCCCCCCTGCTCTTGTACACAATGTATATTCACATGCACCCTGGTCACTCTGCTCCTGTTGTTCGGAGTCTCCAATGGCAGTGCTGCTTCTGAAAGGCAGTGTGCTGCAGCCGGCGTGGCTGGTAGGAGCCGGGAGACACGGCTCCCGGGATCTGCCACTTGCATCACCTCATTCTTAAGAACCAAGTCTAACAGTGCCTTCTCTCTCATTGGCCTGGACAAAGCCCCTAACCCCAACCGTAACCCCAACCCTAACCCCCGATCCCCTTATTGATCATGAACCTATCTATCTCTGTCTTAAAGACACTCAGTGATTTGGCCTCCATAGCCTTCTGCAGCAAAGAGTTCCACAGATTCACCCCCCTCTGGCTGAAGAAATTCCTCCTCATCTCTGTTTTAAAGGATCGTCCCTTTAGTCTGAGATGGTGTCCTCTGGTTCCAGATTTTCTTACAAGTGGAAACATCCTCTCCACGTCCACTCTATCCAGGCCTCGCAGTATCCTGTAAGTTTCAATAAGATCCCCCCTCATCCTTCTAAACTCCAACGAGTACAGACCCAGAGTCCTTTCCTGAACATGTTGTATCGAGGGATATTAACACCCAGTTCTGCTCTCCCTTGAGCCAGGTCTGTTATAGCCAAAACATTAAACTTCCACATGGTAGGAAGCCCGTCAGCCCTCATTGACTCCACACTGACTAATGACTCACTGTCCATGTGGAATGTGGATTTGGGATTTTTCCCCCTTTCTACCCTTCACCTTGTGCTGACTTCACCCCCTATATATTACAGCTCATTTCTGTCTCTCTGTCTGTCTGTCTCTCTCTGTGTCTGTCTGTCTTTCTCTGTCTCTCTGTCTGTCTCTCTCTGTCTGTCTGTTTGTCTCTCTCTCTCTGTCTGTCTGACTCTCTCTCTCTGTCTCTCTGTCTGTCTCTCTGTCTGTTTGTCTCTCTCTCTCTGTCTGTCTGTCTCTCTCTCTCTCTCTCTGTTTGTCTCTCTCTCTCTGTCTGTCTCTCTCTCTCTCTCTGTCGCTCTGTCTGTTTGTCTCTCTCTGTCTGTCTGTCTCTCTCTCTCTCTGTCTGTTTGTCTCTCTCTGTCTGTCTGTCTGTCTCTCTCTCTCTGTCTCTCTGTCTGTTTGTCTCTCTCTGTCTGTCTGTCTGTCTCTCTCTCTGTCTGTCTGTTTGTCTCTCTCTCTCTGTCTCTCTCTCTCTCCCTGTCTCTCTGTCTGTTTGTCTCTCTCTGTCTGTCTGTCTCTCTCTCTCTCTCTCTGTCTCTGTCTGTTTGTCTCTCTCTCTCTGTCTGTCTCTCTCTGTCTCTCTGTCTGTTTGTCTCTCTCTGTCTGTCTCTCTGTCTGTCTCTCTCTCTCTGTCTGTCTCTCTCTCTACCTCTATAAGACTTGATGGTTCTGTGGCAAGTGTTTTCCTCCCTCAGAGCGGCAGCATTTTTTACTAGTTGGGGGGAATTTTACACCACCCCCCACCCCCTGCTGGTTTCTGTAAAATAAAGTTAATTGTCCTCCCACTCATCCCGAGCTTTCCCCCAAGTTACAGTCAGTGAGGCATTAGACCCCCCGAGGCCCATTAAAGCCTTAAATTTGATTTCATTTTCTTTATTGTGACATGTACCGAAGTTCAGTGAAAAGTATTTTTCTGCGGCCGAGGGAACGTACACAGTACGTACATAGTAGACAAAAAGAATAATCAACAGAGAACATTGACAAATCTGCCATTTAGAAGCTGCTTAATGACCTAATTCCACTGTTGCTGCCAGAATATGTTGGGTGGGGGGATCTGAAGCAGGTGGCTAGCCTGGCAGTTGTCAAAAAACGGGTAAAGTTTCTTGCTGCTTTAGGGAGTGCCCTGTGCCCATCAGACGGTGCCCCCCTTTGCGAATCCTCCCAGTCTCTAAAACCCAACCACTGCAACCCCCCCGCCCTCCATTTCCTATATTTCCTCAAAGAGCGTGAAGGGAGCTGGGAGTTTACAGAGACGGCAGCTGAGGGAGCAGAGACGGAGGGCGGAGGTCCAGTTGGTCCACAGGGCAGCTACATTCTGTAAGGTAAGAGGGGATGGAGGCTATTGACACCGTGAGGCTGGTCAGACCTGAGTCAGAGAGGAGGCCCAATGAGAGCGATGATAGCACCAGGGTCATAGTGGAGTAGACCATGGTTTTTCTGAAGGTGAGATGTTGATGCCTAGACAGATCTGGAGGAGCTTTGCAGTACTCTCCCTCTTGCATATCTACTGCAGGAGACCCTTGGTAACACACATGTGAGTCTTTAGTTGCCGTGGCAATGATCAACCTTGTCAATGGAGGATGGAGGCGATGCCTCCCTCAGAGGTGCCATGAGAGGAACATCTAAATGGGGGCAGCTGCTGCATATCCTCTGCCACTAGGAGCAGATGGTCCTCCCTGCCAACTGATCAAGTTACAGGACCAAGCTCCCAGTTCCCCTGTCGCCCTGATCTGTGCCCCTGGACTCCGAGCCAGAGTGATGGTGTGCAGGCTGGAGCACACCCTGACAATCACGTCAGCAATGTGCTCCCAAGTTGCCCACTATACACAAACTATTCTTACGCATTAACAACTGTTCATTATTCTCATGAGTTATTGCGCAAGCATTGCAAACATAATCATTAAATCGTGCAGATCTCTTAATAGTGCGTGTGTGTAGTGTCATTGCTTGCTCATCTGAGCAATATTCCCTCCCCAGTGAGTGCCATTCTCATGGCACTTGTTGCCATGGTAACTATTGTTGTTCCATTTCCATTGTTGGGAACCAGTAGGAGTGTTTCTCTGTTCAAGGATGGTCTTGTATACATCTGTACTAAATATCTTTATGATTTGTTTGCTGATTTTTACTGCCGCCTCAGCCTTTCCATTGAACTGGGAATAGAGCAGAGATGGAATGTTTTGCATTTCTCAATCCTTTGTGAAGTGGCTGAATTCTTCAGTCATGAACTGAAGCCCAATGTCACTCATCACAATGTCTAGAATGCTGTAAAACCGAAGTGAGCTTTCAGACATTCACAATGTCACCACTATTCATTGAAGTCAGCTGATCTAACCCCCAGTAGACAGAATAGTAGTCTACAGCGTTAACATAATCAGTTCCTGCTGGAGTGAAGGGCTCGACTCCCAGTTTCACCCATGGTTTTTCTGGGATGTCATGCATCATCAGCTGTGCTTCAGCTGGCTTAACTTGGTACTTGTTACAAGTACTGCACAGGCTGATGTGGTCTTTAATTCCATTGTTCTTTTGACAATTCCCACTGATGACCACCTTGGCCATCTCCCCCCTGTAGCATGCGACTGACTGGGTTACTTCCTCCCCCCAGGGCTTGGCATAAGCTGCTTACGCTGCTCTGACACTGCACTGAGGAGGGCAGGAGTGAGTCCTCACTGAATCCAGGGACTGTTTTGCCCCTTTTACTCCACCTTTCCCCTCCCTCCAATGGTGCAGAAATCTACATACGGAAACATGTAACTAATGTACAACTTCTACACTCCGAGTAGTGGGAGACTTGCTGGTGTTTAAAGAAAATTCCACCAATGGAAAGTGATAAGATGTACAGAGAATAACTATAAATGAACAATTCTTGCCTTGCAAGACTGGGAACTGCACAAGTCTTCAGAAGATTATTTATCTTCTAGGCCTCTGGATACTGTCCAATGTTGGCGATCCTTTAAAGAACTGACCTCACTCCAGGTCACAGCTGATGACCTCTGAGACCGGGCACCCCATGGGGGCAGCCGGTTTTTACGTTGACGTGGTGAGGGCCAACCTTTTGACCAATGGAGGGGGTAGGGGGGCAGGGAGCATGAAATACTCCTTCCTGCACCCCCCCCCCCATAGCATTCATCCAGCTAATGCTGTATCTCCACAATTGCTGCCAGACCTGTTGAGTATTTCTCGCACTTTCTGCTTTTATTAGCAAGAAACTAAATCTGTTTTCATCACAAATCATTTTTTCCCCAATTGCACAGCTGGAGGAGTGTAACCGTGGGCATTTTATGACGCTCAGGGACTTGTACAGGGGCAGGTTGTGGTATTTGTGGGTACTGTCTGATAGGAAGGTGTTATTGGGGGATGTACAGAGGATGGCAAATGACACACCGGCCAATGAATGATCAAAACAAGAGTAATAAAAGTAATATATGACCATGTCTAAGGTTGTGGGAGTGAAACTGGAACCATGCCCACTAGTGGCGGTCTTCAGGGTATCGGAACAGCCAGAACTCTTTGCGGGCAGAAGGGCAGATGCCCCAGCCTTTGCCACCCTGAGCACCCGCCGGGGACTCCTGGAGATTAGCACCTCCACCCAATGTTGTCTGGCTTAGCGGAATTCCTTAAATTGGAAAAGATAAAATTCACCGTCAGAGGGTCGGAGAAAGGCTTCCACAGCAGATGGAAGCAATTTACCAACCTGTTCAGGGACATGTTCATGACCAGCAACCAATAAGGGAGGGAGCAGGGAGGAGGAAGAAAGGAGGGGGCCCAAACCAGACTCGGGGTGTCCTGTGTCTCGGGCCAAGGGCTGGTGACCGAGCTGCACTCCCCATCAGCGCTCGGCTCACGGGGGCTCCGGCTGTGACACTGGCTGGGGTGGGGACACCGGATGGACCTGGCCCATCACCGGTAGGTCCTACAAGACACAAGACAAGCCCGGGGTGGGTAGCTGGTGGCCTCAGTGGAAGTGTAGTGTGTAAATGTAGCCTCAGCTTGTCAGCCTCCTGAATGACAACCCAGCTGTTACCGTTTCACATTGGAATTGATTGTGTTCCACATGATGTCGGTGCTGCCCCTCCACAGAAGCAGAATCAGTCCTGCTGCCGTGGAACTGCGAATTCTGTGCCAGTGTCAACATGTAGGGCTGGATTTTCCGGTCGGCGACGCTGGAATCGGGTTCGGTGACAGTCCGGAGAATCCGAGTTCACGACGAAATTGGGGGAGGCGCCACTTTTGCGATGCTCCTCCCCTCCAAAGCTGTGTACTCGGAGAGTACGCCACACTACGTATAAATTGCCTGAGGCTGACCCGCGATGCTCTGCCCCGACCGGCCGAGCTCCCGACAGTGTGGGTCACGTGTGGGTCGCGTGTGGGTCGTGTGTGGTCTCACCCATCGGAAACTCGGCGTCGCAACTGTGAAATCAATCCAGCACCGCGCGGGCCGGGGTGGCATTATTCGGGGCTGGGGGCAAAGGGGGATTATTTTGCAGGCCGGGTTCGCGAGTGGCCACCACCATGTTGCACACCGTGGCCGTCGCCATGCGCATGCACGGCCATGAGCCCGGTAATTCTCCGGGGATTACCGGCAGCTGGAGACGGATGCTCTACGCTGCCGTCCTGCTAACCCAAACAGGGAATAGGTGACCGTTTTGCGCCTTGTGGTGGTATGTATTAGGGGTATTACGGTACCCTTTGATTCCGAGAGGCTATTGGTGGATAGACGCTGGGACCCGATTGGATCAGCTGCCTACTGGCTCCACCCAGTAAGGCGGAGTATAAGAGCCCGTGTTCTCCCAGCAGCCGCATTCTGTAACTGTGCTGCTGGGGAACAAGTCTGCGTAATAAAGCCGTCGTTCGACTCCTTCTCATCTCGTCTCGTAGTGATTGATTGTGCTACACGCCTTAACGCCACCGTTCCCTCTTTAGCATCGGGACATAGCCCCAGAATCGAAGAACCCAGCCCCTGATTTTCACCTCAACTACTTTCTGTGGTGATGAATTCCACAAATTCACCTCAGTCCTAAAATAATAATAATCTTTTATTGTCACAAGTATGAAGTTACTGTGAAAAGCCCCTAGTCGCCACATTCCGGCGCCTGTTCGGGGAAGCTGCTATGGGAATTGAACCCGCGCTGCTGGCCTTGTTCAGCATCACAAACCAGCTGTCTAGCCCACTGAGCTAAACCAGCCCATAGGCTTACCCCTTATCCTCAAACTATGACCCCTAGTTCTGGACTCCCCCACCATCGGGAACATTCTTTCTGAATCTACCCTGTCTAATCCTGTTAGAATTGTGTAAGTTTCTATGCGATCCCCTCTCACTCTTCTAAACTCCAATGAGTATAATCCTAACCAACTCAGTCTCTCCTCATATGACAGTCCCACCATCCCAGGAATCAGTCTGGTAAACCTTCACTGCACTCCCTCCACAGCAACAACATCCTTCCTCAGATAAGGACACCAAAACTGCTCACAATACTGCAGGTGTGACCTCACCAATGCCGATACAATTGCAGTAAAACATCTCTATTCCTATACTCAAATCCTCACGCTCTGAAGGCCAACATACCATTTGCCTTCTTTACTGCCTGCTGTACCTGCGCGCTTACTTTCAGCGGCTGATGCACAAGGACACCAAGGTTTCGCTGAGTATCCGCCTCTCTCAGTTTACACCCATTCAAATAATAATCTGCTTTCCTATTTTTCCTCCTGAAGTGGATAACCTCACATTTATCCACATTACACTGCATCTGCCACACAGATTCTATATACATAGATCTCTCGGCTCAAAGGCTTTGTTGAATTCAGTGCATTGAACATGTGGGCAGCCAAAAAATTAAAATGATAGAGCAAACCACCAAAGTTCATTCTAACTTTAAAAACTACTTTCATTGCATAGATTTGTCACTCATTCTTAATGTGAGGACCATCACCAGGCGACTGGTTGGAATGACTGTGTGCAGTTATCAGAATATGTTCGAACGATACTGAAGGGTATTGGTGACTCCAGGCAGCAGAATTGACATTTTCAACATCAGATTCAAACATCAATTAGTGGCTGCACAGGACGTGTCGGACATACAAACATTGCTGTTTGTAACATTGTTGATTTTGGCACCGAGTGTGCGGCTGAGCGGTAAGTTAATAATCTTTAATGGGAATCTCCTCAGTGTCCCCCCTGATTGGCTGTCATAACACAAGCCTGTCAGAAACCCGGCCAAGATATTTATCTAGAATTTCCACCAAGGTTACAGTGTCTGATCAGGAAAGCCCATCGACAATTCCTGGCCGTGATTTATATTTATATCCTTAATGTGAACAGGTCTACATTTATAATCAGTAAGCTTGATAAAATACTGGACATGTGCTTATTTATAGGATTAAAATGCATCATTGGCAATCACCTTTTGAAATGAAAATGTGATTGTCACTCTGAATTAGTGATGCAGACTGGAGATATTGAAAATAAATTTGAGGTCAGTGACAATGATATTGAAGATTCATTATCTTATCCAATTGTTACTGTCAGATATTTTAACACTTTGCCACCCATACGTCATTGGAATGTATAGAAATCATGCTTCCACAGCATTTATGTTCACCATGTTTGGATGATATATTAACGCAGTTTATGCTGATTGCAACAATAACAATGTGAATGTTGCACATTGAGAAGGTGTTGGTGCTTTAACCCAGATGGTGCCTCACGTCGGGAAGCAGAGAAGCTGGCTGACACGAGCTGTGAATGCAGAAATTGTCAGGGGATTTCAGTAACTAGGTTAGGGGATGCTTCACATTGACTCAGTTATAATTCATTGAGCGCAAAGAGGTTTCTGCGGTACTGACAATGCATTTTTCTCTATTTAGATTTATTAATACAATAACTGAAAATCAACTGAAATATTTTGGCCTGAGTTTTTAAAGAAATTGCAGAACAAAGTATAAAGCATTTTGTGAGTGAAATTAGTCTGAACCAGTGGAAATCTACACGGTGTAAAATGGGCCTTCGATTTTTTTTCAAATATTTTTATTCTCCTTTTCACAATTTCTCCCAAATGTACACCCAACAACAATAAACAATAATCAGTAACGAATGTAATGTCAATCCCCATATATCAATAACAACAATCCCATTCTCCCACCAAACCCAGACATTAGCCCGCATGGGTTCACACAAACAAATGACAAAAAGGAATCAGGAATCACCCATAGTCACCATTAACACACACCACCCCCTCCCCCAACCCTCCCACCCACCCCCCCCAACTAATGTTCGATGTGATCCAATTCTCGAAAGTGCATAATGAATAACGCCCATGAATTGTAGAACCCCTCCATCCTTCCCCCCAGTTCAAATTTGACCTTTTCAAGCGTTACGAATTCCAGCAGGTCCCCCCCGCCACGCCAGGGCACAGGGTGGAGAGGTTGATCTCCATCCCATCAGGATTCGCCTTCGCGCGATCAACGAGGCGAAGGCTACAACATCTGCCTCCGCACCTGTTTCCAACCCCGGCTGGTCCGACACCCAGAATATGGCCTCCCGAGGGCCCGGGTCCAGCTTCACGTGCACCACTTTAGAGATTACCCTAAACACCTCCTTCCAGTAATCCTCCAGCTTTGGACAGGACCAAAACATATGAATGCGGTTTGCGGCAGCACCCCCCCCCCCCCCCCCCCCCCCCCGCAACGTTCACACACATCTTTTACCCCTCAAAGAGCCGGCTCATCCTCGCCCTTGTAAGGTGCGCTCTGTACACCACCTTCAGCTGTATCAGCCCCAACCTCGCACACGAGGTGGAGATGTTCACCCTCCGGAGCACCTCACACCAGAACCCCTCCTTCATACCCTCTCCCAACTCCTCCTCCCACTTTGCTTTGATCCCTTCTAGCGGCACCTTCTCCTCCTTCAGAACAGCCCTGTACACCGCTGACACTACCCCCTTCTCCAGTCCCCCTGTCATCAGCACCTCCTCCAGCAATGTGGAAGCCGGCCCCACCGGGAAGCTCTGTATCTCCCTTCTGGAAAAGTCTCGAACCTGCACGTATCTAAATATTTCCTACTGCTCCAGCCCATACATCGCTCCCAGCTCCTTCAATCCCACAAAACGACCCCCAAGAAATAAATCTTTTAGTGTCCTAATTCCTTTCTCCTCCCATTTCCGAAAATTTCCATCCCACTTCCCTGGCTCAAATCTATAGTTCCCCCGAATCGGCATTTCCCTTGACCCTGCCCCCAACCAAAGTGCTGGTGAAACTGCCTCCAAATTCTGATGAAGCTATTATTACCGGACTCCGAGTATCTCCCCGAGGCTATCGGGAGCGGCGCTGTTGCTAGTGCTTTCAATCCCGACCCCCTGCACAGACTCTCCTCCATTCTGACCCACTGAGTGTCAACCCCTCTGACCCAGCTCCGCACCTTCTCCACATTCGCCGTCCATTAGTAATACATCAGGTTCGGGAGACCCAAACCCCCTGCCTGCCTTCCCCTCTGTAGCAGCACCTTTCTCACTCTGGCCACCTTCCCTCCCCATATGAATGAGGTAATCAACCCTTCAATCTCTCTCAGAAATGCCTTTGGTGGGAAAATCGGCAGGCATTGAAAAATAAACCGAAATCGCAGCAACACGTTCATTTTAACCGCCTGTACCCGACCCGCCAGTGACAAGAGGGAGACTGTCCCACCTTGCCAGATCGGCTTTCACTCCCCCCACCAAAACTAGAAATGTTGTACCTGCGGAGCCCCCCCCACTCCCGGGCAACCTGCACCCCCAGGTACCTAAAGTGCGTCCCTGCCCTACGGAATGGCAGCCCCCCACCCCTAACCCCACCCTTGGCCGAGAAACTCAAAATACTCACTCTTGTCTAGATTTAGTTTGTACCCCAAGAAAGACCCAAACACTCGCAGCAGCTCCAATATTCCCCCTATCGACACACTCGGTTCTGACACTTATAACAGCAAGTCATCAGCATATAAGGACACCCGATGCTCTATCTCCCCCCCCAACCCCGCCCCCCCCCCCCCCCCCCCCCGCACTATTCCTTTCCATACCACCGAACTTCTTAATGCGATGGCCAACGGCTCAATCGCGAGTGCAAACAGCAGGGGGGACATAGGACATCCCGGCCTAGTCCCACGGTGGAGAGGAAATTATCTCGAGCTGATGTTGTTTGTGTGGACACTCGCCTCGGCTCCTTATATAATAGCTTTAGCCAGTCCACAAATCTGGGTACAATCCCAAACCGCTCCAGCACTGCCATCAGGTACCCCCATTCTACCCGATCAAACGCTTTCTCGGCGTCCAATGCACAACCACCTCTGTTTCCTTCCCCTCTGCCGGTGCCATAACGATGTTCAAAACCCTCCTAATGTTCGAAAAGAGCTGCCTCCCTCTCACAAACCCCGTCTGATCCTCCCCTCTCACCTTCGGGAGGCACTCCTCCAGCCTACCCGCCAGTACCTTCGCCAATATCTTTGCATCCACATTTAAAAGTGATATGGGCCGATACGACCCACATTCTGTCGGATCCTTATCTTTCTTAAGTTACAGGGAAATCGATGCCTGTCCCAAGGTTTGTGGCAACACCCCCTTCCCTATCGCCTCCTCAAACATCCCCACCATCAGCGGTACCAGCTCATTTTTGAATTTTTTTATAATATTCCACCAGAAACCCATCCGGCCCTGCCACCTTCCCCGACTGCATCCTCCCAATCGCATCTTTTATCTCCTGCTCCACTATCGCCCCCTCTAATGTAGCCCTGTCCCCCTCCCCTAGCCTCGGGTACTCCAACCCATCTAGAAATTCCTGCATCTCACGGTCTCCCCAGGTGGCTCTGACCTGTACAACCTCTCACAGAATTCCTTAAAGACCTTGTTAATCTGATCTGGAGCTACCACCAACTTCCCTGCCCTGTCCCGCACCTGGACAATTTCCCTTGCCACACCCTCCCTGCAGAGCTGACACACCAACATGCTCATAAACTGCCCCCTTTGCTCACCTCAATTGGCGTACTGCCTTCCATGGTAGATAGTCGGTCAAAGCTTGCCTGGAGTTCCTCTTTTCAACTGATCTGGGTCCCTATCTTCTGCATACCTCCTGTCTACCTCCAGCATCTCATCTATGATCCTCTGACATTCCAACTTCTGCTCTTTGTCTAGCCTAGCCTTGAATGAGATTACCTCACCCCTCACCACTGTCTTTAAAGCCTCCCAGACAACCACCTTAGACACCTCACCTGTGCAGTTAAAAACTACATATTCCTCAATTACTTTTGCAATTTTGTCACAGAACCCTCAGTCCCCCAACAGTCCCACATCTAACTTCCACCCTGGTCCCTGTACCATCCACTTCTCCAATACCATATCATAAGACCATAAGACATAGGAGCAGAATTAGGCCACTCGGCCCATCGAGTCTGCTCCGCCATTCAATCATGGCTGATATTTTTCTCATCCCCCATTCTCCTGCCTTCTCCCCATAACTCCTGATCCCCTTATTAATCAAGAACCTATCTATATCGGTCTTCAGGACACTCAGTGATTTGGCCTCCACAGCCTTCTGCGGCAAAGAGTTCCACAGATTCACCACCCTCTGGCTGAAGAAGTTCCTCCTCATCTGTTTTAAAGGAGCGTCCCCTTTAGTCTGAGATGGTGTCCTCTGGTTCTAGTTTTTCCGACAAGTGGAAACATCCTCTCCACGTCCACTCTATCCAGGCCTCGCAGTATCCTGTAAGTTTCAATAAGATCCCCCCTCATCCTTCTAAACTCCAACGAGTACAGACCCAGAGTCATCAACCGTTCCTCATACGACAAGCTCTTCATTCCAGGGATTCTTGTGAACCTCCTCTGGACCCTTTCCAAGGCCAGCACATCCTTCCTTAGATACGGGGCCCAAAACCGCTCACAATACTCCAAATGGGGTTTGACCAGAGCCTTCTACAGCCTCAGAAGTACATCCCTGGTCTTGTATTCTAGCCCTCTCGACATGAATGCTAACATTGCATTTGCCTTCCTAACTGCCGACTGAACCTGCACGTTAACCTTAAGAGAATCCACCCAATGCGGAGCATGACCTGATATTGCAATTGCCGAGTATTCCGACCCTTTAACCCCAGCCAGCAGCTCCTTCCCCACCATGAAAAAGTCAATCCGCGAGTACATCTTATGGACCGCTGAGAAAAACGGGTACTCCCGCTCTCTCGGGAGACCTTGGATTTGTTCGGGGGCTTTTTCCAAATTCATGTCCTTCATGTTGGGAGGACCCCAGCAGGTTGTTGAAGCTGAAACAGAGACAGAGACAGAGCTGTCCTCAATGGTTCAGTCTCTCAACCAGCACTCAACCCAGTGTCTCAGCTATCACCTATTTATCTTTGTTCAAAGACAATTAATACCCATCACCTGCTTTTCTTAACAATGGGCTGCATTCTCCACTGTATCGGGGTAGGGTGAGGGTTAGGTATTGAGTTAGGGTTAGGGTTAGGGTTAGGTATTGGGAAAAGGTTAGGGTTAGGGTTAGGGTTAGGTATTGGGTTAGGGTTAGGGTTAGGTATTGGGTTAGGGTTAGGGTTAGGTATTGGGTTAGGGTGACGGTTAGGGTTTGGTGTTGGGAAAAAGTTAGGATTAGGATTAGGTTAGGGTTAGGTATTGGGTTAGGGTGACGGTGAGGTATAGGGTTAGGGTTAGGTATTGGGAAAGGGCTGCAGTTCGGTACTGGGTTAGGGTTAAATATTGGGAAAAGGTTAGGGTTCGGGTTAGGTATTGGGAAAGGGTTAGGATTAGGGTTAGGGTTAGGGTTAGGGTTAGGTATTGGGAAAGGGTTAGGGTTAGCTATTGGGTTTGGGTTAGGTATTGGGAAAGGGTTAAGGTTAGGGTTAGGTATTGAGAAAGGGTTAGGGTTCGGTACTAGGTTAGGGTTAGGGTTATGTATAGGGTTAGGGTTAGGGTTAGGTATTGCGATAGGGTTAGGGTTAGGTATTGCGATATGGTTAGTGTTAGGGTAAGGTGCAGTTGTTCGGGTTATGTATTGGTATAGAGTTATGGTTAGGGTTAGGATCAGTGTGAGGGTAGGTGTAAGAGTTTGGGTTAGGGCTAGGGTTAGTGTAAGCATTAGTGTTAGGGTTAGGGTTAGGGTTAGAGTTATGTTTACGTATAGGGTTAGGGTTATACTGCAATAGGGTTAGGGTAAGGTATTGGTATAGAGTTAGAGTTAGGGTTAGGACCAGTGTGAGGGTTGGTGTAAGAATTAGGGTTAGGGTTAGGGTTAGGGTTAGAGTTAGGGTTAGGGTTAGGGTTAGGGTTAGGTTTCGGGATAGGGTTCAGGTTAGGGTTAGGGTTAGGGACTTCCGGTGACGGCGGGCGGGAGGCGGCCGCACAATGGAGAGCTCCCGCTCGGGAACGGCATTTTCGGGGCTTTAAGCCCGGTCCCAAGCTCCACGGAGGCGGCAGAAGCAGGGAGAAGACACGGAAGAGGCACAGTGAAGACACAGGAGGGAAAAAAAACCAAAGAAAAATGTCGAGGGTGAGCAAAAAAACGGCCGAAAGAAAACCAGCTGGAGGTCTGTCGGGGAGTGGAAAGGTCATCGCGGGGTCACCAGGAAAAATGGAGGCTTGGGCACCAGGGAAGGCCGCACTACTTACGGCTGAAGAAATAACCAAGGTGATGGCTGCGGAATTTGAAAAGCAGTTGCCGCAGATTGCGAAATGCATGGAGACGGTGAGGAAGGAGATAAGGGAGGCTTTGAGTGTGCTGGTGGAGGAGGCGGTTTCCCCGGTGAGGACGGAGGTGGCGAGCGCAGTGGCGGAGGTGTGAGAGCAAGGGGAGGCGCTGAAGGAAGTGGAGGAGACGTTATTGCAGCACGGTGATCAACTTGCCTCGATGGGGAAGGAGATGAGGAAGGTGATGGATACTAACAAGGATCTACGAGGAAAAATGGAAGATCTGGAAAACAGATCCAGGCGACAGAATTTGAGGATTGTGGGGCTGCCCGAAGGAGTTGAAGGACCGAAGCCGACTGAGTATTTTGCCGCGATGCTGGCAAAACTATTGGGGGAGGGGGAGGATCCCTATCGATATGAACTGGATTGGGCTCATCGGTCGTGGAGGCCTGTACCAAAGGCGAGTGAGCCGCCAAGGGCAGTGACTCTGTGCTTCCGTAGGTACAGGGTGAAGGAGAAGGTCCTGTGCTGGGCTAAGCAGAAGCGGGTGGTGCAGTGGGCTGGAGCTGGTATACGTGTATACCAGGACTTTACGGTGGAGCTGGCAAGGAGGCGGGCTGCCTTCAACCGGGTGAAGAGGGCACTGTACATTAGTAGGGTGCGGTGCGGCATTGTATATCCAGGGAAGCTGAGGGTGACTTACAAGCTCAGGGACTTTTATTTTGGAACGGCGGAAGCAGCGGAGGAGTTTGCGAAAGCAGAAGGACTGTGGCAGAACTGAGAAATTGAGGGATGGCCATGTGCCGATGTAACCTCATGACTGTATTTTCTTCTTTTTTGTATCACTGCGCGCGGGTGTCGAGATCAAAGGAGCCAATGTGGTACATATTTGGACAAGGGAAGGGACGGGACTTTCACTCGAAATGAGGGTTCTTTGGGGTGTAGGTGTATATGCGGGGTTTGTGCGCTAAAAGGGGATCTTTGGGCTTTCCTGGGCCGGGCAAGGGGGAAAGGGACCCGGGCGGGGGCCTCCACGCTGGCCGGTTTGTGCCGGCCAGTGAACGGGAGTGAGGTGGGGGGAGGGGCTGCGGCCATCGGAGCCTGGCAGAACAGGGTCCGAGTGGTCTAGCCGGGGTGGAAAGTTGGGGGGGAAGGAACCGAGGTTGGGGGGAGGAGTTTTACAAGAGGCAGTGGACGGGAGGAGCTGGAGACCTGGGGTGGGGGGGGGGAGGGTGGGAGCTGTGTAAGATTAAGGGTGACTACGGGTAATCCCTGATACCTTTTTGTCATTTGTTTATGTAAACATGCAGGTTGAGGTTTGGGGGTTGGTGGGTAGATGGGATCGTTGTTATTATGGGGACTGACATATCTTGCTGATTATTGTTTATTGTTGATGGATGTAAATGTAGGAGAAAATGTGAAAATGGAGGAGAATAAATTTTTAAAATATATATATATATATATATATAGGGTTAGGGTTAGGGTTAGGTTTAGGGATAGGGTTCAGGTTAGGGTTAGGGTTAGGGTTAGGGTTGGTGTTAGGGTTAGGGTTAGGATTAGGGTTAGTTTAAGCATTAGTGTTCGGGTTAGGTATTGAAATTGGGTTAGGGTTAGGGTTAGTGTTAGGTATAGTGTTGGGCGGGTGACGTCCGGTTGCGGCTATGCCTGGGTAGGTCGCAGGTTCGGCAGCTCCCGCCGTGAACGGACTTTTGGGCCCTCTTGATGAACCCCAGCGGCACTTGGACGACGATTCCCGGTGTGGGAAGGCAGCAGTACGGTTCCCCCAGCATTGCATGGAGTGGACCAGGAGTGGAGTGATCTTGGAGAAGAGAGGAGAACGGGCGCGAAAAAGTAAGATGGCAGCGGGCGGAGGCCAGGCAGCGTGGGCGCAATGGTCGCGGGAGCAGCAGGATGCTGGCCCCAATGAAAGCGTCGATTGAGAGGCTGGTGGAGACCCAGAAGGCTCATGGGACGGCGATTAGAGAGGTGCAGCAGAAAGCCTCTGAAAACGAGGACGAGATCCTGGGCCTGGCGGTGAAAGTGGAGGCGCACGAGGCGCTGCATAAAAAGTGGCAGGAAAAGTTTGAGGACATGGAGAACGGGTCGAGGAGGACGAATCTCCGGATTCTGGGTCTCCCTGAAGGTGTGGAGATTTCCGACATCGGGGCATATGTAGCCACGATGCTGAAAACGCTAATGGGCACGGGAGCCTTCCCGAGGCCCCTGGAGCTGGATGGGGCTCACAGAATCCTGGCGAGGAGGTCGAAGGCAAATGAGTCGCTAAGGGCCGTAGTGGTGAGGTTTCACCGCTTCACGGAGAGAGAGTGCGTCCTGAGATGGGCGAAGAAAGAACGGAGCAGTAGGTGGGAGAATACGGAGATCCGCATCTACCAAGACTGGAGTGCAGAGCTGGCCAAGAAGAGGGTTGGATTCAACCTGGCCAAGGCGGTTCTCCACCAAAAGGGGGTGACGTTCGGGCTGTTGCAGCCAGAGCGATTGTGGGTCACTTTTAAGGACCGCCACCATTATTTCGATACGCCGGAGGAGGCGTGGACCTTTATTCAGAACAAAAAATTGGACTCGAACTAATGGTTTGCTGTGGGTTCTGGGGAAGCTGGGGAGTGGGAAGGGGGGATTGGATGTGCTGGGGAGTGGGAAGGGGGGATTGGATGTGCTGGGGAGTGGGAAGGGGCTTTTTCAGTCCCCCGATCCGGCTGATCACATGGAACGTGAGGGGCCTGAACGGACCGGTCAAGAGGGCCCGGGTGTTCACTCACTTAAAGGGACTGAAGGCAGACGTTGCCATGTTGCAGGAGACGCACTTGAAAATGGTGGAACAGATCAGGCTGAGAAAGGGATGGGTGGGGCAGGTCTTTCATTCGGGGCTGGATGCGAAGAATAGAGGGGTTGCAATCCTGGTGAGCAAGCGGGTGTCGTTCGAGGCACTGAACATTGTGGCTGATAATGGGGGTCGATATGTGATGGTGAGTGGCAGGCTGCAGGGGACCCGGGTGGTGCTGGTGAATGTGTATGCCCCAAATTGGGACGATGCAGGGTTCATGAAGCACATGCTGAGTCGGATCCCGGATCTGGAAGCGGGGAGCCTGATAATGGGGGGGGGGAGTTTAATACGGTACTGGACCGGGCACCGGACCGATCCAGGTCGAGGTCGGGCAAGAGGCCAGCTGTGGCCAAGGTTCTCAGGGGGTTTATGGATCAGATGGGGGGAGTGGATCCTGTTTGCTAGGCCGGTGGCCAGAGAGTTCTCTTTTTTCTCCCACGTGCATAAGGCCTATTCACGGATAGACTTCACTGTGGTGAGCAAGGCACTGATTCCAAGAGTGGAGGAAATGGAATATTCGGCCATAGCGATTTCGGACCACGCCCCGCACTGGGTGGAGTTGGAGCTGTGGCGCTTGGTCGTGGGACTGTTGGCGGATGAGGAGGTTTGTGGGCGGGTCCGTGGGTGCATTCAGAGATACATAGAGGCCAATGATAATGGGGAAGTACCGGTTGGTGTGGTTTGGGAGGCTCTGAAAGCGGTGGTTAGGGGAGAGTTAATCTCAATTAGGACTCACAGGGAGAAGAGAGAGAGGTCAGAGAGGGAGAGGTTGGTGGGAGAGATATTAAGGGTGGATAGGAGTTATGCAGATTCCCCTGAAGTGGTGCTGATGGAGCCTCCAAACGGAATTTGATTTGTTGACCACGGGGAAAGCTGAGACCCAGTGGAGGAAGGTACAGTAGGCAGTGTACGAATATGGGGAGAAGGTGAGCCGGATGCTGGCGCATCAGCTACACAAGAGGGAGGCGGCGAGGGAAATTGGAGGAATCAGGGACAGAGGGGGGAACACGGTGTGGAGTTCGGCTAAAATAAACAAGGTTTTCAGGGATTTCTATGGGAACCTGTATAAGTCAGAACCCCCAGAGTGGGGGAGGGGATGCGGCGGTTCCTGGACCAATTGAGGTTCCTGAGAGTGGAGAAGAGGCAAGTGGAAGGCCTGAGGGCCCCGATTGGGATAGAGGAGCTGGTTACGGGTGTGGTAATACCAGGTATTGCAGTACCTGAGAGGTGGATGCCCATTGGCTAGACCTAGGAGTCTACCATTGGCTAATGCACATAGCTCCGCCCTGAGAGGCGGGGTATAAGAACCAATGCCACCCCAGCAGCCTTCACTTTCTGTATCGAAGCTGCTGGGTACAGTTCTAGCTGATTAAAGCCGATTAGTTATGACTCGCCTCGACTCGAGAGTAATTGATTGTGCATCAATTTAATCAGCTATTACTTCTGAAAGGATGTACCTCCGCATCAAGCCGGAGTGCCTTCAGCTCAGTCCCCACGCAGACAACTCCGCTGCTATCTTCAAGCACTGGCTGGCGTGTTTTGAGAGCTTCATTGACACAGCCGCCGACACCCCCATGGAGAGGCAGAAAATGCACCTTCTACGCTCCTGAGTCAGCCCTGCAATCTGCCCTCTGATCGAGGAGGCGGAGAATTATGCTGCAGCTATCGAGCTGCTAGAAGGACATTACATCCGTCCTCTGAACCAGGTCTACGCCCGTCACCTGCTGGCAACGAGAAGGCAGCGCCCTGAAGAAACACTGGAGGACTTCTATCGGGCTCTACTAGTGCTGGGCCGGAACTGCGGCTGCCCACCAGTCACGGGGAATGAGCACACGGAATGTTTAATTCGGGACGCTTTCGTGGCAGGTATGTCTTCCCCCGACATCCGCAGAAGGCTCCTTGAAATGGACACGCTGGGCCTCACTGAGGCACGGGCCCTGGCAGGGTCCATGGACGTTGTGTACAAAAACGCACTGGCTTTTGCTCCCGGACGCACGGCGCCCCCCCGGGCTGCGTGGCACCCCGTCGCGGCAGCCCCCCAGACTTTCCCGCTAACCCCGCAGGCCTGCGCCGCTAGACGGCCCGTTTTCACTGCCGGCCAACGCTGCTTCTTCTGTGGCCAAGCGAATCATCCCCGTGCGCGCTGCCCGGCCCGCACCGCCACCTGCAAAGGGTGCGGCAAGAAAGGCCACTATGTCGGGGTCTGCCAGGCCCGCGCCGTGGCAGCGGTCGCCAGCAATTACCAGCAACCTTTGTTCCAGGTCCCAGCCGTCCAAGGCCCACCACCGCCCTCCTACCCACAGGCAACGTGCGACCCATGGGCCGCGGCCATTTTGCCCCCCGGCCACCACGCTGGGTGGATGGCCGCCGCCATTTTGTCCCTCGCTGACGCCATCTTCAGAGTCCCAGTCCCCGGACTCCATGTGCGACCCGTGGCTGACGCCATCTTGGATGGGGCCTCAAGCCCCCAGCACAGCCGACTACACGCTGCCTGACCAGAACTCCCCCTTGCCGCAGCTGGCCTCCGTTACCCTGAACCAGCCTCGAGCCCCCAGCACCGCCGACTCCACGCTGCCTGACCAGAACTCCCCCTTGCTGCAGCTGGCCTCCGTTACCCTGGACCAGCCTCGAGCCCCCAGCACCGCCGACTCCACGCTGCCTGACCAGAACTCCCCCTTGCTGCAGCTGGCCTCCGTTACCCTGGACCAGCCTCGAGCCCCCAGCACCGCCGACTCCACGCTGCCTGACCGGACCTTCCCCTTACTGCAGCTGGCCTCCGTGACCCTGGACCGGAGTCGGCCCCGGACGCTAGCGAAAGCCACCATGACGATCGCCATCAACGGCCACGTGACGTTGTGCCTGATCGACTCCGGGAGCACGGAAAGCTTTGTCCACCCCGACACGGTAAGGCGCTGTTCTCTTGTCACCTATCCCGTAAACCAAAGGATCTCCCTGGCCTCTGGGTCACACGCAGTGCAGATAAAGGGGTTCTGCCTAACGAACCTCACTGTCCAAGGCAGGGAATTCCGCAATTACCGCCTGTACGTCCTGCCGCACCTCTGCGCAGCCACCCTTCTTGGGCTGGATTTCCAGTGCCACCTGCAAAGTCTGACTTTTAAATTCGGTGGCCCTATACCCCCCCCTTACTGTCTGCGGCCTCGCGACCCTTAAGGTCGAACTGCCTTCCCTGTTTGCGAACCTCACCCCGGATTGCAAACCAGTCGCCACCAGGAGCAGACGGTGCAGTGCCCAGGACCGGACCTTCATCAGGTCCGAGGTCCAAAGGCTACTGAGGGAAGGGGTCATCGAAGCGAGCAACAGCCCCTGGAGGGCTCAAGTAGTGGTGGTAAAGACCGGGGAGAAACATAGGATGGTCATTGACTACAGCCAGACCATCAACAGGTTTACGCAGCTGGACGCGTACCCTCTCCCCCGTATAGCCGACCTGGTGAACAGGATTGCGCAATACAAGATTTTCTCCACGGTGGATCTCAAGTCTGCCTACCACCAGCTGCCCCTCCGTCATGGGGACCGCCAGTACACTGCCTTCGAAGCAGACGGGCGGCTCTATCACTTTTTAAGGGTTCCCTTCGGTGTCACAAATGGGGTCTCGGTCTTCCAGCGTGAGATGGACCGAATGGTTGACCGGTACGGCTTACGCGCAACGTTCCCGTATCTGGATAACGTCACCATCTGCGGCCATGACCAGCAGGACCACGACACCAACCTCCGAAAATTTCTCCAGACCGCGCACCTCCTTAATCTGACCTACAATAAGGAGAAATGCGTGTTTAGCACCGACCGCCTAGCCATCCTAGGCTACGTAGTGCGAAGTGGAGTCATAGGCCCCGACCCTGAGCGCATGTGCCCCCTCATGGAGTTCCCCCTCCCTCACTGCCCCAAGGCCCTAAAGCGCTGCCTCGGCTTCTTTAGCTATTATGCACAATGGGTCCCTAATTACGCCGACAAAGCCCGACCCCTGATCCAGTCCACAACCTTCGCCCTGTCGACGGAGGCCCGCCAGGCCTTCTGCCGCATCAAAGCGGACATCGCAAAAGCCACGATGCGCGCCATCGACGAGTCCCTCCCCTTTCAGGTCAAGAGCGACGCGTCTGACGTAGCTCTGGCGGCCACTCTCAACCAAGCGGGCAGGCCCGTGGCTTTCTTCTCCCGCACTCTCCATGCTTCCGAAATTCGCCACTCCTCGGTCGAAAAGGAGGCCGCAACACGTACTTCCTGAACGTGATCGACGAATACTCCCGGTTCCCATTCGCCATCCCCTGCCCAGACATGACTACAACCACCGTCATCAAGGCCCTCCAGGGTATCTTTACACTGTTTGGTTTCCCCGCGTACATACACAGTGATAGGGGTCCTCCTTTATGAGCGACGAACTGCGTCAATTCCTGCTCAGCAAAGGCATCGCCTCCAGCAGGACGACCAGTTACAACCCCCGGGGAAACGGGCAGGTAGAGAGGGAGAACGGAACGGTCTGGAAGACCGTCCTGCTGGCCCTTCGGTCCAGGAATCTCCCAGTCTCCCGCTGGCAAGAGGCCCTGCACTCCATTCGGTCGCTGCTCTGTACTACCACAAACCAGACACCTCACGAACGTCTCCTTGTCTTCCCCAGGAAGTCCTCCTCCGGGACCTCGCTCCCAACCTGGCTAGTGACACCCGGACCCGTCCTGATGCGGAAACATGTGAGGGCGCACAAGTCGGACCCGTTGGTCGAGAGGGTCCACCTGCTGCATGCCAACCCCCAGTATGCCTACGTAGCGTTCCCTGACGGCTGCCAAGACACGGTCTCCCTTCGGGACCTGGCGCCCTCCGGAGCCCCACTCGCACCCGAACCATTGCCCCCACCCCCACCCTCCCCGCAGTGTGTGTTTTAGTTTTGTTTTCAGTGTTGGAGCTGAAGCCAGACCAAGCAGGTGTACTGCTGTTCTCTCTGCCATCAAAAGACTATCTATTGATCATTTGGTGAATTCAGAATTATAAATGTTTTCAGTAGTGACTTTAACCTGATGTACTACTGATCAAGGTTTTGTTTTTAAGTCTTATGGATGTTAAAAGGACGGCTTAAAGGATTACTTAGTGTTGTATTCTTTGGGGGTTGTATTTTAATTAATGGTTGCTAAGATGTTGACTGTATGTTTTAAAAAGGTTAACTTGAGTTCGTAGAATAAACATTGTTTTGCTTTAAAAAATACTTTTCCATTTCTGCTGTCCCACACCTGTAGAGTGGGCCGTGTGCTCCCCATACCACAATCTATTAAAAGTTGTGGGTCAGGTGAACTCCATGATACACTTTGGGGTTCTCTAAACCCTGACCCATAACAGCGGGGCAATGGGGAAGGGGTGGACGAAGTCTGACTGATTGCTCCACAGAGAGCTGATTTGGACTCGATGGGCCAAATGGTCTCTTTCTGTCATGACATGATGACTTAATGACTTTTATTCAAGTTTCAAAAGTACATCCCTACAAAAGAGATTGCGCTAAACTAGATGAAATATAATTTGACATTAGGAGTAAAAATTATCAAAATTGCCAGAATGTTTCCAATTTTTGTTACTACTTACATGGGGGATGAAATTATTAATTTAATATTAACAACTGGCCCAATGTCACCTGCCTCAGAATGACTACTTTGCTTGGCACGTCTCACCCTCTAACCATTTACTTCCTGCTTCTGTTGCAGGTTTACAGAAACAACTAATTTGTTTTCAGAGGCCTGGAAGATGTTAGTGTTTCTGTGATTGGGAAATGTGGCAGAGGAAATCTTTGATGCCGTGTCTTGGCACCGAGATGTCTCGCAGAGATGTTTAATGTCACTGAGGCAGCAGTTTGGTCACGTAGCTTGTGGGTAAATTGGCACTTTGTTGGACGTGAATGATTACTTATGCTCATTGTAATTATAATTAATTGTGACTGAATTTTGAGCAGGTGAATTGCATCTGGAGTATCTGGGCGGTGGCAGACATTCACCAGCAGAGGAGAATGACCTTTCTATTCTTGGGACTGATAAATGCTGAATTTTAGGCTATGGCTCAGTAATTTTAATTTTGCAGGAATACTGAATAATCAGCCTGTGAATAATTGTGCTGCAGTTTTGACCTGGAATATATCATCAACAAGACACGGAGTAACTTCCCAGCAGCACAGAAACATTGTCAAAACCGGATGGGAGGAAACTTGGGTTCCATCCCGTGCCCTCTTTTTTTGATCTTTGAGTCTCGAACCTCCTGCTGGGATCTACCTGTATTTGAGTTTCACTGACTGTTACTGGGTCAGATCAGACAGAGATTTCCACACCCTGTGCTGCAGTCACAGACTCTCAAGCAGAAACTGCAGCTTAAAAAAAACATTACAACCCAGCCAGCAACTATCCACAACAAACATTACAGCAAAACCCATCAGAATCTCTCTGAGGAGCTCGGCATCCAAAGGGTCTGGCTTTTCAAGAGATTCGGTTGAATGTTCCTCTGACCTACTGTGTGAAGATCTCGAGCATTATTGTGCTCACCCGACACCAACACTCTCTCTATCGATGAAGGACCCCAACCTGTATGGCTCAGGCATCTTTCAGGACGCCTCCCTCATAGACAGCAGTAAGGATTCCCATTTGTGAGTTCACTGACACCCTTTACAACTAGTGTGACTCACTTCAGCGAGAATATGAATGAAGAGCAGCAGTGGATCATTTAGCCTCTCGTGCCTGCTCCGCTGATCTGAATGTGATCCACCTTCCTGCCTCCCCTTATAACCCACACCTGCTCCGCTGATCTGAATGTGATCTTCCAGTCCACCTTCCTGCCTCGTTATAACCCACAACTCTCAAATATTTGCCAATGAGCAAAGTCCAATTAGCTTAACCTTTTCTCAGAAGCCAATCACCTCATCCCAGAATCAACCCAATCCACCTTCTCTGAATTGCCTCGAATGTTTTCATGGAATTGTGGGCGTCGCTGGTTAGGCCAGCATTTATTGTCCATCCTTAGTTGCCCTTCAGGAGGTGGTGGTGAGTTTCCTCCTTGAACCGCGGCAGCCCCTGAGGTGTAGGTACAGGCTGGGAGAGCGGGCAATGAAGTGGCAAATGAAATACAATGTGGAAAAGTGTGAGGTGATGCACTTGGAAGGAGGAATTTAGGCACAGACTATTTTCTAAATAGGGAAATGCTTCGGAAATCAGAATTCCAGGATGTTGCCCCAACAACAGTGAAGGAACGGTGATATATTTCCAAATCAGGGTGGTGAGTGACTTGGAGGGGAACCTTCAAGTGATGGGGTTCCCAAGAATCTGCTGCTCTCATCCTTCCAGACTGTAATGGTCTTAGATTTGGAAGATGCTGTTGATGGTACAGATGGCTGCATCGGTGGTGGAGGAGGTATATGTTGGCAGTGGTGGGGGGGGGGGGGGGGGGTATATGCTGGCGGTGGTGGAGGGGGTATATGTTGGCGGTGGTGGAGGGGGTATATGTTGGCGGTGGTGGAGGGGGTATATGTTGGCGGTGGTGGAGGGGGTATATGTTGGCGGTGGTGGAGGGGGTATATGTTGGCGGTGGTGGAAGGGGGATCAGTCAAGCGGGCTGCTTTGTCCTGGATGGTGTTGAGCGTCTTGAGTGTTGTTGGAGCTGCACTCATCCAGGCAAGTGGAGAGTATCCATTGCACTCCTGACTTGTGCCTTGTAGTTGGGGACAGGCCTTGGGGAGTCAGGAGGTGAGTTACTCGCCACAGAATTCCCAGCCTTTGATCTGCTCTGGGAGCCACAGTATTTATACAGCTGGTTCAGTTCAGCTTCTGGTCAACTGTAACCTGCAGGATGTTGATAATGAACCATTGAGCAGTGGTCAGGAATCACTGGAGGCAGGAAGGGTCCCAGAGGACTGGAAAGGGGCTAATGTAACACTGCTGTTTAAGAAGGGAGGGAGGCAGAAGACGGAAAATTATAGGCCGGTTAGCCTGACTACCGTCATTGGTAAGATTTTAGAGTCCATTATTAAAGATGAGATCACAGAGTACTTGGAAGTGCAAGGTGTGGTAGTATGTATTAGGGGTCATGTGGGACTGGAAGCCCTAATGTCATTGGCTGACAGATCCCGGGTCCTGGTTGGCCGTTGACCTCTAGCTCCGCCCTGAAGGCGGAGTATAAGAAGCCGGAGTCCTCCCCGCAGGCCATTCTACTATCGAGCTGCGAGGGAACAGACACGCTTAATAAAGCCTCATCGACTTCACTCTATTCGTCTCACGGAGTCTTTGTGCGCTACAATTTATTAAGCGTGCCTAAAAAGGACTATATAGCTCAGGATCATTCCGGAATGCCTGAGGATCAGCCCCCACGCAGTGAACGCGGCAGCAGCCTTCAAACACTGGCAGACTTGTTTCGAGGCCTACCTCAGAACGGCCACCGGCCGGGTCACAGAAGACCAAAAACTACAGGTCCTGCACTCGAGGTTAAGCACGGAGATCTTCTCCCTCATCGAAGACTCGGAGGATTTCCAGACGGCGTTCGCAGCGCTGAAAAGTCTCTATGTCCGCCCAGTTAACCAAATCTACGCTCGCTACCAGCTCGCGACGAGGCGGCAAGGTCCCGGAGAATCGATGGACGAATTCTACGCCGCGCTGCTGATTTTGGGACGAGCCTGCAGCTGCCCTTCGGTGAACGCAAATGAACACACGGACATGTTAATGCGCGATGCTTTTGTGGCAGGTATGAATTCCTCCCAAATCCACCAAAGACTTCTAGGAAGAGAGTCGCTAGGACTCTCAGAGGCACGGGCCCTAGCAGCCTCTCTAGACGTGGCCGCGCGTAATACCCGCGCCTACGGCCCCGACCGCGCGGCAGCCCATTGGGCTCCGTACGTACCCGTCGTGACAAACCCACCCCCCCCCCCCCGGACACCCCACAGGCTTGCGCGGTCCAAACGCCAAGTCGCACCGGGGGCGCCCGCTGCTATTTCTGCAGCCAGGCGAAACACCCCCGACAGCGCTGCCCGGCCCGCGCAGCTATCTGCAAGAGCTGCGGGAAAAAGGGCCATTTCGCGGTTGTGTGCTGGTCCCGCGAGGTCGCCGCTGTCCCGGGAGCACAGGGAGCCCTGCAAGCCATTTACGCGCCCCAACCCCCCCAGCACGCCATGTACGACCCGCAGGCGCAGCCGCTCTGGGTCCCGACCACCGCGGTCCCGGGAGAACAGGGAGCCCTGCATGCCGCTTACGCTCCCCAACCACCCCCCCCCCGCACCCCATGTATGACCCGCCGGCGCTACCGCTTTGGGTCCCGACCACCACTCTCCACGGAGAAGAGGGAGTTCTGCGCGTCCCTAACGCCCCCCTAACCCCCCCCGCGCCCCACGTCTGACCCGCCGGCGCTACCAACTTGGGTCCCGACCACCGCTGTCCCCGGTGAGGGATTTCCGCGCGGTCCTAACGCTCCCCAGCCCCCCCAGCGCCCCATGTGCGACCCGCAGATGCCGCCATTTTGGGTCCCGGCCACCACGAGGGGAGGAAGGGTGCCGCCATCTTGGACCACCCCAGACCTGTACGACGTGTGGGGGTGGCCATTTTGTCCACCCCCGCCGCCATCTTGTGACCCCCCAGCCACGTGCGATGTATGGGGGCGGCCATTTTGTTCATCCCCGACGCCATCTTGGACGGCAACAACGGACCCCACTCCACTACTACAACCACGTCTCGCTTCAATTACGCTCGATCAAGCTCGGCCCCGGACACTCCAGACGACGACGACAACGGTGCTAATAAACGGCCACGAGACACCATGCCTAGTCGACTCCGGGAGCACGGAGAGCTTTATCCACCCCGACACGGTAAGACGCTGTTCTTTGACCACCCATCCCAGCGCACAAAAGATTTCCCTAGCTGCAGGATCCCACTCCGTACAGATCAAAGGCTTCTGCATAGTTACCCTAGCGGTGCAAGGGAGGGAGTTCAAAAACTACAAACTAAACGTCCTTCCCCAACTCTGCGCCCCCACCTTACTGGGATTAGATTTCCAATGCAATCTACAGAGCCTGATGTTCAAATTCGGCGGCCCAATACCCCCACTCACTATCTGCGGCCTCGCAACCCTCAAGGTGCAACCCCCGTCCTTGTTTGCGAACCTCACCCCGGATTGCAAACCCATCGCCACTAGGAGCAGACGGTACAGCGCCCAGGACCGGACCTTCATTCGGTCCGAAGTCCAGCGGCTACTAAAGGAAGGCATAATCCAGGCCAGCAATAGTCCCTGGAGAGCACAGGTGGTAGTAGTGAAGACAGGGGAGAAACAAAGGATGGTCATAGACTATAGCCAGACCATCAACAGGTACACACAACTAGACGCGTACCCTCTCCCCCGCATATCCGACATGGTCAATCGGATTGCCCAATATAAAGTCTTCTCCACCGTGGACCTCAAGTCCGCCTACCATCAGCTCCCCATCCGCCCAAGTGACCGCAAGTACACAGCCTTCGAGGCAGATGGGCGATTATACCATTTCCTAAGGGTCCCATTTGGCGTCACAAACGGGGTCTCGGTCTTCCAACGGGAGATGGACCGAATGGTTGATCAACACGGGTTGCGGGCCACGTTCCCGTATCTCGACAATGTAACCATCTGCGGCCACGACCAGCAGGACCACGACGCCAACCGCCAAAAATTCCTCCAGACCGCTAAAGCCTTGAACCTCACATACAATGAGGACAAGTGCGTTTTTAGCACCAATCGGCTAGCCATTCTGGGCTACGTAGTGCGCAATGGGATAATAGGCCCCGACCCCAAACGTATGCGCGCCCTCATGGAATTTCCCCTCCCGCACTGCTCCAAAGCCCTGAAACGCTGCCTGGGTTTTTTCATACTACGCCCAGTGGGTCCCCCAGTACGCAGACAAGGCCCGCCCTCTAATACAGACCACGACCTTCCCTCTGTCGACAGAGGCTTGCCAGGCCTTCAGCCGCATCAAAGCGGATATCGCAAAGGCCACGATGCGCGCCATCGACGAGTCCCTCCCCTTCCAGGTCGAGAGCGACGCCTCTGACGTAGCTCTAGCGGCCACCCTTAACCAAGCGGGCAGACCCGTGGCCTTCTTCTCCCGGACCCTCCACGCCTCAGAAATCCGCCACTCCTCAGTGGAAAAGGAAGCCCAAGCCATAATGGAAGCTGTGCGACATTGGAGGCATTACCTGGCCGGCAGGAGATTCACTCTCCTCACCGACCAACGGTCAGTAGCCTTCATGTTCGATAATGCACTGCGGGGCAAAATCAAAACGACAAGATCTTAAGGTGGAGGATCGAACTCTCCACCTTCAACTACGAGATTTTGTATCGTCCCGGAAAGCTGAACGAGCCGTCCGATGCCCTATCCCGCGGCACATGTGCCAACGCACAAATTAACCGCCTCCAAACCCTCCACGAGGACCTCTGCCACCCGGGGGTCACTCGGTTTTTCCACTTTATCAAGTCCCGCAATCTCCCATACTCTTTAGAGGAGGTCCGTACAGTCACAAGGAACTGCCACATCTGCGCAGAGTGCAAACCGCATTTTTTCAGGCCGGATGGTGCACACCTGATTAAGGCTTCCCGCCCCTTTGAACACCTTAGTCTCGATTTCAAAGGGCCCCTCCCCTCCACCGACCGCAACACATACTTTCTTAATGTGGTGGACGAATACTCCCGCTTCCCATTCGCCATTCCCTGCTCTGACATGACCGCGGCCACAGTCATTAAAGCCCTGAACACCATCTTCACACTGTTCGGTTACCCCGCATACGTCCACAGCGACAGGGGGTCCTCTTTCATGAGTGACGAGCTGCGCCAGTTCCTGCTCAGCAAGGGCATAGCCTCAAGCAGGACGACCAGCTACAACCCCCGGGGGAACGGGCAAGTAGAGAGGGAGAACGGCACGGTCTGGAAGACCGTCCTACTGGCCCTACGGTCCAGGGACCTCCCAGTTTCACGGTGGCAGGAGGTCCTCCCGGACGCTCTCCACTCCATCCGGTCGTTATTATGTACGAGCACTAATCAAACGCCTCATGAGCGTCTCCTTGTCTTCCCTAGGAGGTCCTCCTCTGGAACGTCGCTGCCGACCTGGCTGGCGGCCCCAGGACCCATCTTGCTCCGAAAGCATGTGCGGGCACATAAGGCGGACCCGTTGGTCGAAAGGGTTCATCTCCTCCACGCGAACCCACAGTACGCTTACGTGGAGTACCCCGACGGCCGACAGGACACGGTCTCCCTGCGGGATCTGGCGCCCGCCGGCAACACACACACCCCCCCCGACACCATTCACCCAACCCCCCCCCCCCTTCCTGCCACCGCCGCACCCCGCGGCCGCACCCCGCGACCGCCCCCTTCCCAGGAGGATCGGTTCCCCTCCCCTCAGGCCCGACCAAGAATAAAGCCCAAGCTGAAACCGTAAGGCTCCCGGAGACGACAACACCGGTACAAGCACCACCACCACCACCACCGGGGCCGAGGCGATCGACACGGACGACCAGACCGCCCGACCGACTCGTGGCGTCGATCTAAATCAATATATGGACTTTTCACAAGAACATTTTGCTTTTCTCCCGATACCTTCTGTAAATAGTTGAAACAGGACAAAATTGTACAATACTGTATTGCCATGTGAATGTTTTCCCCCCAGGACCAGCCCTGTAAACCCTTACCACCATACGAAGCATCACCCCGCCGGGTTCATTTTTGACAAGGGGTGAATGTGGTAGTATGTATTAGGGGTCATGTGGGACTGGAAGCCCTAATGTCATTGGCTGACAGATTCCGGGTCCTGGTTGACCGTTGACCTCTAGCTCCGCCCTGAAGGCGGAGTATAAGAAGCCGGAGTCCTCACCCGCAGGCCATTCTACTATCGAGCTGCGGGGGAACAGACACGCTTAATAAAGCCTCATCGACTTCACTCTATTCGTCTCACGGAGTCTTTGTGCGCTACACATGGTAAAATAGGACTGAGTCAGCACGGCTTCGTCAAAGGGGGGTCATGTCTGACAAATCTGTTAGAGTTCTTTGAGGAGGTAATGAGGAAGTTAGACAAAGGAGAACCAGTGGATGTGATTTATTTAGATTTCCAGAAGGCCTTTGACAAGGTGCCGCATTGGAGTCTGTTAAATAAGTTAAGAGCTCATGGTGTTAAGGGTAAGATCCTGACATGGATAGAGGATTGGCTGACTGGCAGAAGGCAGAGAGTGGGGAGAAAGGGGTCTTTTTCAGGATGGCAGCCGGTGACTAGTGGTGTGCCTCAGGGGTCAGTGCTGGGACCACAACTTTTCACAATATACATTAATGATCTGGAAGAAGGAACTGAAGACACTGTTGCTAAGTTTGCAGATGATACAAAGATCTGTAGAGGGGCAGGTAGTATTGAGGAAGCAGGGGGGCTGCAGAAGGATTTGGACAAGCTAGGAGAGTGGGCAATGAAGTGGCAGATGAAATACAATGTGGAAAAGTGTGAGGTTATGCACTTTGGAAGTAGGAATTTAGATATCGACTATTTTCTAAATAGGGAAATGCTTAGAAAATCAGAAGCACAAAGGGACTTGGGAGTCCCTGTTCACGATTCTCATAAGGTTAACGTGCAGGTTCAGTCGGCAGTTAAGAAGGCAAATGCAATGTTAGCATTCATGTCAAAAGGGCTAGAATACAAGACCTGGGATGTACTTCTGAGGCTGTATAAGGCTGTAGTCAGACCCCATTTGGAGTATTGTGAGCAGTCTTGGGCCCTGTATCTAAGGAAGGATGTGCTGGCCTTGGAAAGGGTCCAGAGGAAGTTCACAAGAATGATCCTTGGAATGAAGAACTTGTCGTATGAGGAACGGTTTAGGACTCTAGGTCTGCACTCGTTGGAGTTTAGAAGGATGAGGTGGGATCTTATTGAAACTTACAGGATACTGAGAGGCCGGGATAGAGTGGACGTGGAGAGGATGTTTCCACTTGTAGGAGAAACTAGAACCAGAGGACACCATCTCAGACTAAAGGGACGATCCTTTACAACAGAGATGAGAAGGAATTTCTTCAGCCAGAGGGTGGTGAATCTGTGGAACTCTTTGCCGCAGAAGGTTGTGGAGGCCAAATAGATAAGTTCTTCATTAATAAGGGGATCAGGGGTTATGAGGAGAAAGCAGGAGAGTGGGAATGAGAAAATATCAGCCATAATTGAATGGCGGAGCAGACTCGATGGGCCGAGTGGCCTAATTCTGCTTCGATGTCTTATGGTCTTATGGAATGTCAAGGGGAAATGACATTGAATGACATTATCATCGCTAACTCCCCACTATCAACTGTTCCGACACCTCAGGCGCGTACACGGTCAATTCTAGCCCCACAGCACCCGGAGTCCCAACGCAAGTGAATTTACCAATAATACATGTAAAACTCCCAAAATCTTTGGCCCTTGAGAGCTCACTAATTTACAGCCACCATGTTTATAGGTTGAACGCAATAACTGTTTATAACAGAAACAAAGTTGAAATATACAGTAATTACAATAGAATAATGACCAGCTAACCCACTATCCCACTTTTACCATCCCACCCTCTATCCAAACACACACAAGACATACAAACACAAAGGAGGGGGAAGGGGTAAAAATAATAAGGGTTTAAAGTGTTATGGGCCAGGGTTTAGAGAACCCCAAAGTGTAGCATGGAGTTCACCAGACCCACAACTTTTAATAGATTGTGGTATGGGGAGCACACGGCCCACTCTACAGGTGTGGGACAGCAGAAATGGAAAAGTATTTTTTAAAGCAAAATAATGTTTATTCTATGAACTCAAGTTAATCTTTTTGAAACATACAGTGAACATCTTAGCAACCATCAATTCAAATACAACCCCCAAAGAACACAACACTAAGTAATCCTTAATAACTTCCCAAACAGCATCCATAAGACAGAACATAGAACATAGAACACACAGTGCAGAAGGAGGCCATTCGGCCCATCGAGTCTGCACCGATCCACTTAAGCCCTCACTTCCACCCTATCCCCTTAACCCAATAATCCCTCCTAACCTTTTTGGACACTAAGGGCAATTTAGCATGGCCAATCAACCTTTTAACAGAAGCACATCAGGTTTACATTCACTACTGAAAACATTTATAATTCCGAATTCACCAAATGATCAAGAGATAGTCTTTTCATGGCAGAGAGATCAACAATACACCTGCGCTGTCAGGCTTCAGCTCCAACACTAAAAACAAAATTAAAACACACCCTGCAGCAAACAGCCTAAAACAAAAGTAAAAAGCTGACAGACAGCCCAGCTCCACCCACACCCTGACATCACTGATAAACACCCATTTCTTAAAGGTACATTTCTTGAACACTCATTTCCTCAAGGTACTCTCACATGACACCTCCCCCCAAGAAAAAGAAATCATCAACTTCAAGATGGTTTCATTTTTCACCTTTTCGCCATTCTTAAAGAAATGCACATAGAAAATATACTTTTTTGTTTCAAAAACCAACACACGTAAACAGATATAATAACATTGTCCATTTTTTTCCCATTCTTTTTCCTCCAACTGGAATCCTTCTCGATTGACAGTCTCTTTGAACAAGAAGGTGTCTGCACGATCCATCCATTTCTCTGCGCCTCGGCATTTCTCTTTAAAGTCAGAAACTTTAGTTCAATCTGATCACAGAGTCCCTTGTAATTCTCCAACACAGGAGCATTTGTTATCACAGCTTTCAGGCCGTCAAATGCCTGTTGAAACTCTGCTGGCCACTGAAATTTTTGACGTTTCTTCAGCAAGTCCATCAGTGGAGCAACCACGCTACAAAACCTTTGCACAAATGTTCGATTAAATCCACTCAAGCCAAGAAATCACATTATTTCCCTTTGTCTCGAGGGGATAGAAAACTCCTCAATAACTGTGGGTTTCACATCTCGTGTGACCATTCGACCCTGTCCGACTGTATGGCCAAGGAAAGTGACTTGGGTTTTTCCAAATTCACTTTTGGCTGGGTTTATCACCAAACCCACCTCCTGAAGTCGATTGAATAACTCCATCAGATGTTTTAAATGTTCTTTCCATGTCTGGCTGAAAATTATCAGATCGTCGATGTATACCGCACAATTGGGTAATCCTGAAATGACTGTGTGAGTTAACCGTTGAAATGTTGCTGGGGTGTTTTTCATGCCAAATGGCATAACTTTGAATTGGTATATACCACCTGGAGTCACAAAAGCTGAAATCTCCTTCGCCCTTTCGGATAAAGGTACCTGCCAGTAACCTTTAATTAAATCCAGTTTGGAAATAAAAGCGGATTGTCCCACTTTCTCAATGCAATCCTCCAAACGTGGGATAGGATAAGAGTCCGTTCTTGTAACTGCATTAACCTTTCTATCGTCCACACACAACCGTTGGGTACCGTCCGGTTTTGGTACCATCACTATGGGTGAGCTCCATTGGCTGCAACCCACTTCAATTATGCCATTTTTAATCATACTCTCAATCTCTTTATTAACCTGTGCCAATTTTAACGGGTTAAGTCTATATGAATGTTGTTTGATTGGAACAGCATTTCCCACATCTACATCATGTATAGCCATTTTAGTACTTCCCAATTTATCTCTACAAACTTGCCCACGTGATATCAATAACTCAGGAATACAGTTTATCTTGGGTAATGATATAACTGGATCGCAGGTGGGAGTGATGCCTACTGTGGTTGATAAGCCAGTGGAAAATCAAACAACTGAAGTGTTGAAGGACAATTATCCTGGGATTTTTCTGGATTGTGTAGTAACAAGGTCGTAAAGTCACAGGTTAAGACAAGAGGAGAAATCAAAGAGTGAAGATGAAGTTGAAGTGCAATTATCAGAAACTATTTTTGATCAGATGGTTGAAAAAGAACAAGAACAGGTGGAGGGTGAGGCGGATATTTTTAGTTCAGGAAAATTGGCGGAGTTACAACAAAAAGATGTAGAAATAAAATGGATATATCAGAAAGCATACACGGAAGGGGAATCTGAATGTATACCAGAGTATCATTACTGTAAAAGTGATATCTTGATGAGAAAATGGAGACCTTTACATATGCAGGCGGATGAAAAGTGGGCAGAAGTTCATCAAGTGGTATTGCCGGTAGGGTATAGAAAGGAGGTGTTGCGAGTAGCACATGAGGTGCCAGTTGGAGGTCATTTGGGAATAAGGAAAACTCAAGCTAAAATACAAAAGCATTTCTATTGGCCTGGACTACATAAAGATGTAGTTAAATGTTGTCAATCATGTCACACATGTCAGGTGATAGGGAAACCTCAAGCAGTGATAAAACCAGCACCCTTTATACCCATTCCAGCATTTGAGGAACCTTTTACAAGGGTCCTAATTGATTGCATAGGACCACTTCCGAAAACAATAAGTGGGAATCAATATCTTTTTACTATAATGTATGTGTCTACTAGGTTTCCAGAGGCCATTCCAGTACATAATATTACAGCTAAAACGATTGTGGAGGAGTTACTTAAATTCTTTACGAGATATGGACTACCCACAGAAATACAATCGAATTAAGGATAAAATTTTACCTCCAGGTTATTCAAAGAAATTCTGGATAGCTTAGGAATAAAACAATTTAAATCAACTGCGTACCATCCAGAATCGCAGGGAGCATTAGAAAGGTGGCATCAGACAATGTTGAGGGCTTATTGTCACGATTATCCAGAGGATTGGGATAAAGGAATACTATTCATACTGTTTGCAATTAGGGGTGAACCTAATTACTTAACCAAATGTTACCAGGATGTTGCCTGGTATGGAGGGAAAATCTTATGAGGAAAGGCTGATGGACTTGAGGTTGTTTTCGGTGGAGAGAAGAAGGTTAAGAGGAGACTTAATAGAGGCATACAAAATGATCAGGGGGTTGGATAGGGTGGACAGTGAGAGCCTTCTCCCGCGGATGGAAATGGCTGGCACGAGGGGACATAACTTTAAACTGAGGGGTAATAGATATAGGACAGAGGTCAGAGGTAGGTTCTTTACGCAAAGAGTAGTGAGGCCGTGGAATGCCCTACCTGCTACAGTAGTGAACTCGCCAACATTGAGGGCATTTAAAAGTTTATTGGATAAACATATGGATGATAATGGCATAGTGTAGGTTAGATGGCTTTTGTTTCGGTGCAACATCGTGGGCCGAAGGGCCTGTACTGCGCTGTATCGTTCTAAATCTAGTCCTTTTGAACTAATTTTTGGTCATGAGGTAAGAGGACCACTTAAATTGATTAAGGAAAAATTGGTGAGTGAGAAATCGTAAATTATATTATTGGATTATGTGTCAAATTTTAGGGAACGATTAAATAGAGCAGGTGAATTGGCTGGACATCATTTGAAAGTTGCAAAAATGTGATGAAACGGGTAGCGGACAAGAAATCCAAAGTTCGTAGTTTTGCCAGTGGAGATAAAGTTTTAGTGTTGTTACCAGTGGTAGGTGAACCTTTAAAAGCAGGATTTTATGGACCTTATCAGATTGCAAGGAAATTAAGTGAGGTGAATTATGTGGTGAAAACGCCAGATAGAAGGAAGACTCACCGAGTGTGTCATGTGAATATGCTTAAAAGGTACTTTGAAAGGGAAGGAGAGGAAAAGGAGGTTTTAATGATTCTAACTCAGTAACGAACCAAATCCAGATGACTGTGAATTTGACATACCTCAAATTAAATTGGAAAACGAGGATGTTCTTAAGAATTGGGATAAATTGTTGAGTTACCTTCCAGAGGAAAAACAGACTGACCTGAAAGAGTTATTGATATCACATGGGCAAGTTTGTAGAGATAAATTGGGAAATACTAAAATGGCTATACATGATGTAGATGTGGGAAATGCTGTTCCAATCAAACAACATCCATATAGACTTAACCCTTTAAAATTGGCACAGGTTAACAAAGAGATTGAGAGTATGCTTAAAAATGGCTTAATTGAAGTGGGTTGCAGTCAATGGAGCTCACCCATAGTGATGGTACCAAAACCGGACGGTACCCAACGGTTGTGTGTGGACTATAGAAAGGTTAATGCAGTTAGAAGAAAGGGCTCTTATCGTATCCCACGTTTGGAGGATTGAATTGAGAAAGTGGGACAATCAGCTTTTATTTCCAAACTGGATTTACTCAAAGGTTACTGGCAGGTACCTTTATCCGAAAGGGCGAAGGAGATTTCAGCTTTTGGGACTCGAGATGGTATATACCAATTCAAAGTTTTGCCATTTGGCATGAAAAACACCCCAGCCACATTCCAACGGGTAACTCACACAGTTGTTTCAGGATTACCCAATTGTGCGGTATACATCGACAATCTGGTAATTTTCAGCCAGACATGGAAAGAACATTTGAAACATCTGATGGAGTTATTCAATCGACTTCAGGAGGCGGGTTTGGTGATAAACCTAGCCAAAAGTGAATTTGGAAAAGCCCAAGTCACTTTCCTTGGCCATACAATTGGACAGGGTCGAATGGTCATACGGGATGTGAAACCAATAGTTATTGAGGAGTTTCCGATACCCTCAAGACGAAGGGAAATAATGCAATTTCTTGGCATGAGTGGATTTGATTGAACATTTGTGCAAATGTTTTGTTGCGTGATTTGCTCCACTGATGGACTTGCTGAAGAAACGTCAAAAATTTCAGTTGTCAGCAGAGATTCAACAGGCATTTGACTGCCTGAAAGCTGTGATCACCAATGCTCCTGTGTTGGAGAATTACAAGGGACTCTGTGATCAGATTGAACTAAAGTATCTGACTTTAAAGAGAAATGCCGAGGCGCAGAGAAATGGATGGATCATAATAATAATAATAATAATAATCACTTAGTGTCACAAGTAGGCGTCAATGAAGTTACTGTGAAAAGCCTCTAGTCACCACATTCCGGCGGCTGTTCAGGGAGGCCGGTACGGGAATTGAACCCGCGTTGCTGGTCTTGTTCTGCACTACAAGCCAGCTGTTTAGCCCACTGTGCTAAACCAGATCATGCAGAGACCTTCTTGTTCAAAGAGACTTTTTCACGATTACTTAGTGTTGTATTCTTTGGGGGGTGTATTTGAATTAATGGTTGCTAAGATGTTCACTGTTTTAAAAAGGTTAACTTGAGTTCATAGAATAAACATTGTTTTGGTTTAAAAAATACTTTTCCATTTCTGCTGTACCACACCTGTAGAGTGGGCCATGTGCTCCCCATACCACAATCTATTAAAAGTTGTGGGTCAGGTGAACTCCATGATACACTTTGGGGTTCTCCAAACCCTGGCCAATAACAAGGCCAACATTTCAAAGTTAACTGTGAACAGCTTTGGGGTGTCTGAGATTATGGAGGATTCGAAATAAATGCAAAATCATTCTTTATTTCCAATAGTTTATTTTTAAAAATGTAGATATTCTACAATGTAAAATGCAGAAACATTATAATCTGCATTTCACAAAAACATTCAGACAAATACAACAGTTCAATATATTATATTCATATTCATATTTTAAATCAATTCACAAACAAATGTTTATTTTGTTTATTTCATATCTTTAATATTCCACTGATGAATTTCACCAATATACTTGTTGGGTATTTTTTCTTCAGAACATCATGTTATTCACTAATTTTGTTATTTATTTCAAAGACTAATTTCTATAAATGTCTGAACTATATATGAGCAGCAAAGTTAGATAACAAGTATGAAGGAATTCGGTACATACATGTCGCGTGATATTTCAGGGGAGGCAGTGTCACTGGGCTAGTAAATCCAGGGCAACATTTGGGAACCTGGGTAAGAATCCCATCTCATCAGATGATGAAACTGATATCCTGGCTGGGAGGTTTGCTAAATTCACTCAGGAGGATTTAAACTCGTATGGCAGGGGCGGTGGGAACCAGAATGTGAGCTGAGAAGATGTAATAACTGAAGGAGAAATAGAGAATCAAAATAAAAGAACAACATCACCCTCAGGCAGAGCAAAAAAGGTGACACGTGTGAGAAGGGAGGTGGTCAATGCAGGACTGAGGGTGTTGGACCTAAATGCGCGCAGTATACGGAACAAGGTAGATGAGCTTGTTGCGCACATTGAAATAGGCCGGTACAATGTTGTGGGCATCACAGAGACGTGGCTGCAAGGGGATCAGGGCTGGGATCTAAATATCCAAGGATATGGGTCCTATCGAAAGGACAGGCAGTTGGGCGAAGGGGGCGGGGTTGCATTGTTAGTAAGGAATGAAGTTGGACTTCCAGCGGCGGCCACGATGCTAGGTCGCGCGTTCACGGCAGCTCCCGCCGAGGTCGGTATTTCGGGCCGCTGAACGGGACAGCTGAGACAACGGGACATTTGGAGGCTGAGACCGGTGTGGGAATGGGTGGTGGGGAGGTTCTCCCCGGGGCTGCGTGGAGAGAACGAGGAGTGAGACCGGCAGACGTGCAAACGCGGGGAAGGTAGAGAAGGTCCGGGGAAACAAAATGGCGGCTAGAGAAGATCGGGCGGTGTGGGCCCAGTGGGCCAAAGAACAACAAGAATTCTTAAAAAGGTGCTTTGTGGAGCTTAAAACGGAGATGTTGGCTTCCATGGAGAAGATTGTGGTGGTCCAGAAGGCGCAGGAGAAGGAGATCAAGGAGGCGAGGAGGAAGGTGACGGAGAATGAGGACGAGATCCTGGGCCTGGCGGTGAAGGTGAAGGCGCATGAGACGCTACATAAGAGATGGCAGGAGAGGCTGGATGGCCTTGAGTACAGATCCCGGAGCCACAATCTGCGGATCCTGGGCCTTCCCGAAGGAGCGGAGGGGGCCGACGCGAGCACGTACGTGGCCACAATGTTGGGGATGCTGATGTGCGCGGGGGCCTTCCCGCGGCCCGTGGAGCTGGATGGGGCGCACAGGGTTCTGGCCAGAAAACTGAGGGTGAACGAGCCACCGAGGGCGATGGTGACACGGTTTCAGCGTTTGACAGACTGGGAGCGAGTCCTGCGGTGGGCGAAGAAAGAGCGGAGCAGTAAGTGGGAGAACAGTGCGATCCGCATCTACCAGGACTTGGGAGCTGAGTTGACTGGGAGGCGTGCGGGGTACAACCGGGCGAAGGCGGTGCTCCACGGTAAAGGGGTGAAGTTTGGGCGCCTACATCCGGCGAGACTCTGGGTAACATACCAGGACAGGCACCATTACTTTGATACGCCGGATGAGGCGTGGTCGTTCATCAGGCACGAGAAGCTGGACCTGAACTCAGGGACAGTTGTATGGGGGTGAAATGTGCGGCTGGGGGCGGAGCGGGGTCAGCGCCCTCTCTGGAGACTGGATGTGGGGCTGCTGGCGGACGGAGAGGTGTGCGGGCGGATAAGGAGGAGGATTGAGAATTATGTGGGAGCGAATGACACAGGAGAGGTGACGGTGGCAGTGGTTTGGGAGGCTCTGAAGGCGGTCATTAGGGGAGAGTTAATCTCCATTAGGTCCCACAGAGACAATCATCATCATAGAATTTACAGTGCAGAAGACAAGAGGGAGAGGATGGAGAGGGAGAGACTGGTGGGAGAGATACTCAGGGTAGACAGGAGGTACGCGGAGGCGTCAGAGGGGGGGCTGTTGAACGAACGCCGGAAACTTCAGGCGGTGTTCGACTTGCTGTCCACGGGGAAGGCGGAGGTGCAGCTGAGGAAAGTGAAAGGGGCAGTCTGCGAGTATGGGGAGAAGGCGAGTAGGAGGCTGGCGCACCAGCTGTGCAAGAGGGAGGCGGCTAGAGAGATTGGGGGTGTGCGAGATAAGGAGGGCAACATGGTGCTGAGCCCAGAGAGGGTCAATGAATCCTTCAGGGAGTTCTACGGGAAGTGATACGAGTCGGAACCCCCTGGGGAGGGGGAAGGGATGAGGCAGTTTATGGACCGGTTGAGGTTCCCGAGGGTGGAAGTATGGCGGGTGGAGGGATTGGGGGCCCCAATTGAGTTGGAGGAGGTAGTCAGGGGGCTGGCAGGCATGCAGTCGGGCAAGGCCCTGGGTCCGGACGGCTTCCCTGTAGAATTTTATAAGAAGTTCTCGGAGCTACTGAGCCCGCTCCTGCTAAGGACCTTCAATGAGGCAAAGGAGAGAGGGACCCTCCCCCCGACAATGTCGCAGGCATTGATCTCGCTTATCCTGAAGAAGGAGAAGGACCCGCTTCAGTGTGGGTCCTACAGGCCGATATTGCTCCTGAATGTAGACGCCAAACTGTTGGCAAAAGTTCTGGCCTCCAGAATAGAGGACTGTGTCCCGGGAGTGATTGGGGAGGACCAGACGGGTTTCGTTAAGGGCAGGCAGCTGAACGCGAATGTGAGGAGGCTCCTGAATATTATCATGATGCCCTCGGAGGGGGGGGGGGTGCGGAAGTGGTGGCTGCGATGGACGCGGAGAAGGCCTTTGACAGGGTGGAGTGGGAGTATCTGTGGGAGGCGCTAGGCAGGTTTGGATTTGGGGAGGGATTTATAGGGTGGGTCAAGCTGCAGTATCAGGCCCCTGTAGCGAGTGTGTCCACAAACCGGCTAAGGCCGGAGTATTTCAGTCTGCACCGGGGGACGAGACAGGGGTGTCCCCTGTCCCCGTTGCTGTTTGCCCTGGCAATTGAGCCGTTGGCCATTGCGCTCAGGACTTCGGGGGATTGGAGGGGGCTGGTGCGCGGGGTGGAGGATCACCGGGTCTCCCTCTACGCGAATGACCTGCTGTTGTACATTTCGGACCCGTTAGAGGGGATGGGGGAGGTCATGCGGATCCGTAGGGACTTCGGGAGTTTCTCGGGGTATAAACTGAACGTGGGGAAGAGTGAGCGGTTCGTGGTCCACACTAGGGGCCAGGAGGAGAGACTGAGGGAGCTCCCGCTCAGGATAGTGGAGAGGAGCTTTCGGTACTTGGGGATACAAGTGACCAGGAACTGGGATGCCCCGCACAGGCTCAACTTAACTGGCTCTGCTGAACTTCTGCAGCTATTATTGGGCGGCCAATGTGGCAATGTGGCCATGATTAGGAAGGATGATGGAGGAGGGGGCGGCTGGAGGCAGCGTCATGCAAAGGCCTAGGGGCACTAGTCACGGCTCCGCTGCCGTTCTCACCGGCGCGATACATAAGAACATAAGAACTAGGAGCAGGAGTCGGCCATCTGGCCCCTCGAGCCTGCTCCGCCATTCAATGAGATCATGGCTGATCTTTTGTGGACTCAGCTCCACTTTCCGGCCCGAACACCATAACCCTTAATCCCTTTGTTCTTCAAAAAACTATCTATCTTTATCTTAAAAACATTTAATGAAGGAGCCTCTACTGCTTCACTGGGCAAGGAATTCCATAGATTCACAACCCTTTGGGTGAAGAAGTTCCTCCTAAACTCAGTCCTAAATCTACTTCCCCTTATTTTGAGGCTATGCCCCCTAGTTCTGCTTTCACCCGCTAGTGGAAACAACCTGCCCGCATTTATCCTCATAATCTTATATGTTTCTATAAGATCCCCCCTCATCCTTCTAAATTCCAACGAGTACAGTCCCAGTCTACTCAACCTCTCCTCGTAATCCAACCCCTTCAGCTCTGGGATTAACCTAGTGAATCTCCTCTGCACACCCTCCAGTGCCAGTACGTCCTTTCTCAAGTAAGGAGACCAAAACTGAACACAATACTCCAGGTGTGGCCTCACGAACACCTTATACAATTGCAGCAGAACCTCCTTAGTCTTAAACTCCATCCCTCTAGCAATGAAGGACAAAATTCCATTTGCCTTCTTAATCACCTGTTGCACCTGAAAACAAACTTTTTGCAACTCATGCACTAGCACACCCAGGTCTCTCTGCACAGCAGCATGTTTTAATATTTTATCATTTAAATAATAATCCCTTTTGCTGTTATTCCTACCAAAATGGATAACCTCACATTTGTCAACATTGTATTCCATCTGCCAGACCCTAGCCCATTCACTTAGCCTATCCAAATCCCTCTGCAGACTTCCAGTATCCTCTGCACTTTTTGCTTTACCACTTATCTTAGTGTCGTCTGCAAACTTGGACACATTGCCCTTGGTCCCCAACTCCAAATCATCTATGTAAATTGTGAACAGTTGTGGGCCCAACACTGATCCCTGAGGGACACCACTAGCTACTGATTGCCAACCAGAGAAACACCCATTAATCTCCACTCTTTGCTTTCTATTAATTAACCAATCCTCTATCCATGCTACCACTTTACCCTCAATGCCATGCATCTTTATCTTATGCAGCAACCTTTTGTGTGGCACCTTGTCAAAGGCTTTCTGGAAATCCAGATACACCACATCCATTGGCTCCCCGTTATCTACCGCACTGGTAATATCCTCAAAAAATTCCACTAAATTAGTTAGGCTCGATCTGCCCTTTATGAACCCATGCTGCGTCTGTCCAATGGGACAATTTCCATCCAGATGCCTCGCTATTTCTTCCTTGATGATAGATACACCTCAAGTCTGGTGGTGGCGGTGGCACTGAGGATTTGGGGGCAGTGGAGGAGTCACAGGCAGGAGGAGGGGGCCTCTGTGTGGACCCCGATACGGAACAACCATAGATTTGCTCCAGGTAGGATGGATGGGGGGGTTCCAAGGCTGGTATAGGGCAGGTATTAGGAGGATGGGGGACCTGATTAGAGACGGGACTTTCCCAAGCGGCAGGCGCTGGAGGAGAAGCTCCGCCTGCCCCCGGGGAATGCGTTCAGGTACCTCCAGGTTCGGGACTTTCTTAGAAAACAGGTGGGGACATTTCCGCTGCTGCCCCCGCGTAGGATCCAGGACAGGGTGGTGTCTGGCATCTGGGTAGGGGAGGGGAAGGTGTCGGACATTTTTAAGGAGCTGCAGGAGGTGGAGGAAGCCTCAGTGGGGGAGTTGAAGGGCAAGTGTGAGGAGGAGCTGGGTGAGGAGCTGGATGAGGGCCTGTGGGCCGACGCCCTGGGCAGGATGAACTCCTCATCATATGCCAGGCTCGGATTAATCCAGTTTAAGGTGGTGCATCGGGCGCATATAACGGTGGCAAGAATGAGTGAGTTTTTTGGGGTGAAGGACAGGTGCCCGAGATGTGCAGTGAGTCTGGCGAACCATGCCCATATGTTTTGGGCATCCCCGGCGCTTAAAGAATTCTGGCAGGGGTTTGCGAGGGTGATGTGTAGGATTTTGGACACTCGGGTGAAGGGGAGTCCAACAGTAGCGATATTTGGGGTGTCGGAGGATCCGGGAGTGCAGGAAGCGAAAGAGGCCGAGGTGCTGGCCTTTGCCTCCCTGGTAGCCCGGAGACGGATCTTGCTAATGTGGAGGGACTCAAAACCCCTGAGTGTGGAGACCTGGGTTAGCGATATGGCGGGGTTCCTCAGACTGGAGCGAATAAAGTTTGCCTTGAGAGGGTCCTTGATGGGGTTCTCCCATTGTAGTTCTATCTTTGTTCTGTAAAAACGTTGGTTGGAAAAGCTTTAATAAAACATTTATTTAGAAAAAAGTAAGGAATGAAGTTAAATCGATAGCAAGGAGCGATATAGGATCAGAAGGCATAGAATCTCTGTGGGTAGAGTTGAGGAATCGCAAAGGTAAAAAGACCCTGATGGGAGTTATGTTCAGGCCCCCTAGCAGTAGTCAGGATGTGGGGCAGAAAATAAATCAGGAGATAGAAAAGACATGTAAAAAAGGCAATATTACAATAATCATGGGGGACTTCAGTATGCAGGTGGACTGGGAAAATCAGGTTGGGAGTGGATCCCAAGGAAAGGAATTTGGGGAATGTTTAAGAGATGTTTTTTTGGAGCAGCTTGTGACAGAGCCTACTGGGGAACAGGCAATTCTGGATTTGGCGATGTGTAATGAGGCAGACTTGATTAGGGAACTGTTAGGTGAAGGAACCCTTGGGGAGCAGTGACCACAATAGGATAGAATTTACCCTGCGGTTTGAGAGGGAGAAGCTGCAATCAGATGTAACGGTATTACAATTAAATAAGGGGAACTACAAAGACATGAGGGAGGAGCAGGCCAGAGTTGATTGGAAAAGGAGACTAGCAGGGAAGACAGTGGAACAGCAATGGCAGGAGTTTTTGGGGGTTATTTGGGAGGCACAACAGAAATTCATCCCAAGGAGGAGAAAACATGCTAAGGGAAGGACAAGGCATCCATGGCTGATGAGGGAAGTCAAGGACAGCATAAAAGCAAAAGGAAAAAGCATACAAAGTGGTGAGGATAAGTGGGCAGCCAGAGGATTGGGAAGCCTTTTAAAGCGAAAAAAGCAATAAGGGAGGAGGAGACTAAGTATGAGTGCAAGCTAGCTAATAATATAAAGGAAGATAGGAAGAGTTTTTCTCAATATATAAAAGGTACGCGAGAGGCAAAAATAGACATTGGATGACTAGAAAATGTGGCTGGAGAAGTAATAATAGGAAACAAAGAAATGGCAAACAAACTAAATAGTTACTTTGCATCAGTCTTCACGGTGGAAGACACCAGTGGGATACCAGAGCTCCAGGAGAATCAGGGGGCAGAGGTGAGTGCAGTGACCATTACTAAGGAGAAGTAAATTCGCGTCCTGGAGGCCCTCCGGTGACGGATCCCCCGTCCCCCACCAGGGCAGCCGCGGACTGAGTTCTGATGGAACTAGGAGTGAACCACGCCGGCGGGAACTCGGCCAGTTGCCGGCAGACCCCTGTTGGACACACGCAGCGGCGATCGGCGACTCCGAGCCGGTGTGTCCCGAGGGTCATGGCGGATTGGCCCCCGACCGGCGCCACGTTGACCGTGCGCGCGTGATTGGCCGCAATTCTCCGGTCCCCTTAACTCCACTTTCCTGCCTTATCCCCATAATCCTGGTTGCCCTCCCTGATTAAAATTCTCTCTATCTCAGCATTGAACATACTTAACCACCCAGCCTCTACAGCCCTCTGTGGTAAAGAATTCCACAGATTCACTTTCCTCTTAGATGAAATTCCTCCTCATCTCTGTCTGAAATGGATTTGGAATATAGTGCCAAAATGTTAAATTTCAAACCAAATAAAAGCAACACTGAGACCAGGAAATGTCTCCAAAATGCGTTTGAACTCTGGTTCTGTGAATTTCAGTGGAAAAGGGATTGAATGTGGTGAGCAATGAGCTCCTGATTCTCTGCACACCCGTTTCACAATGCTTCAGAGACCACTTTCACCCCAGTGCTTTTGTTTTGGTTGTTTCTCTGTCATCGCTGTAGCTGATATTTTATTTATCAATTCTGAATGACAGTAAAGTAACTAGTAATTCATGTATCTAATTAGAATCTCATGAGATCTGGATATTTTGATGTCTATGTTTGTATCTTCATAAAAAATAAAGTCCCAACTATCGGAAATTTACAGATGCTGCTGTATATTTTCACCACAGACGAGTAATGAAAATGTTCACACTGATATTTTCTCTGATACTTAATTTTATGATGATTCTTGGTAACAATGTTTTGGTGACTAATGGAAAGTTTGAGATCACTTTTGTCAATATTGTGAAACGATGATGTTGTATATTTTAATACCGGCCATTCGGATATTACAGCTTTGCTTTTACTGTTTAAATGTACAGAAAATAAAGAGAATATTCAAGTCATTTCAAAAAGAAATCATTATGTGTTTATACATAATGACCTGCAGTGCAGAGTTAACAGAATACCAGGTCCCTTTTAGAAACTGAAACGTACATTTTGAAATCATTCCCCATAAATACTGAAAATTCAAGAAAAGAGAAAATTCAACAAATAGACAGATCAAATAATAATTTTGCACGATCAGTTTTGAGCAATATTGGACATCACCTGAAATTAATTAATTAAGGAAATCAAAGACAAAGAACATATTTCCTGAAATTAATTTAAATGTCGGAAAAGTATTTACTGAACCACAAACAGCTAAATCAGATGTAGTACAGTCGATGGAAAGTGTAGGATTTGGTTAATCTCTTAACAAGAAGTAGCTGATGAGAAAACCACATTCAGATAATATCCATAATTAAGGCAGTAAAAACATTTAATCTATCGGGCGGACGGTTAGCTGGACAGCTGGTTTGTGATGCAGAACAAGGTCAGCAGCGTGGGTTCAATTCCCGTACTGGCTGAGATTATTAATGAAGACCCCGTCTTCACAACCTTGTCCCTCGCCTGAGGTGTGGTCATTCTCAGGTTAAATCATCACCAGTCAGCTCTCTCCCTCAAAGGGGAAAGCAGCCTCTGGTCATCTAGGACTGTGGCGTCATTTATTAGACTGTAGGTGAAAACTTAATAATTAATGAACATATAAAACTTGTCAGTTAGCATTCTTTTAAATTTATTGTGCAAAGTATTGTAAGCAGGAATAATAATGTTCAACAATCACATTGCATTCACAATACAACCACTCTATTAAAAATATGTCTTTAAAGTCCTGATTCACTCAGTTGGATGTTTTAAATAAGGAATAACAATGTGAACTTATCATCGTCTGCGGTCCTAAAACCAGACTCCTCTTGTACAATTTCAACTCTTTAAAAATGTGTTTACAGAACAGTTATACAAATGAAATGGAGATAAGGATGTTGGCGCGTGGACGGGAATTACTGTTAGGATTGTGTTGTTCTAGTTGTACAATATGCAGTAATATCAATCTTCACAATGTTGTTAGTAGCACATCATTACAAAAGCTGTGTTTCAGAGAATGTCCAAAGTGCTGTTTATAGAACAAACACATTTCAAGATCTCTGAGTGCAATTTGTGTTTGCTGACAGGCTATTTCTTGGTGATAACTTCGAAAAGTTCACAATCTCTTTGCTTCTGTGTATAAAGTCTATACAATTATTGCAATACATTCTCTGGAATCAAATTGATTCTTTTCCTCTTTGCAAAACACCAGATTTGATAAATGCCTGTTTAATGAATAGCATGGGGACTGCAATTAATTAGCTTTAGCTTTTGGGCCTGAAGTCAGCATTGGTCCTCTCTCAGCTCCACCCTTCTTATACCTGGTGACTGTTCAAGGAAATCCCTCTGAATTAGTGAGAAAAACATGTTTTTGAAAATCCCAGATAAAACACAGGTGTAAATGTAGAGTTCACAACTATTCATATATCTCACCTGAGTACATCCCTAAATAATTCACAAGCAGGATCAATTAAATATGTTCATGTATGTTTGCAGAAAACATTCACCTATATTTGCACTGTAAAATCCTATTGAATTAAACACTGAACACCCAGGTACTGTCATTCCACTCAACAAAACTTGTATCATAAAATCCTTTAGGACTCTTAAGGAATACATAGCATATAATCTTTTGGTATAAGTGATTGTAAATTAAGCACTCAGTCATTTTTTTGCAATTTGTAATCCTTTTGCACCAGTTTTTGCTTCCTCGTCCACACATTTTCTTGCTCCATCTTCCATACAAAGATCTCAAGGTAACTTGCATGTCATTGTTAATTTCCTCTTGGAGAATATTAAATAAATGCCAAATGTGCAGATACATCTCAACGGTGAGCAAAGTCATATTAAAATGGTGCTAAAAGCAGAAGTTGACATTAAAATGCATTTACTTAAATGATCAGACATTGTGATCTTCAAATAATGCTTCCCACTTTGGTGCTAAGTTTCCAATTCAAGGTGATATCTTCAGAGGTTTTCCATCCTTATCGTATTGGTATACAAGCATCTTGATGCAGTGGGAGTTGGCAGGGGAGATCCAGGGGCTACTTGTGATTGAAAAGTTGTGGTTTGTGTAAAAATGCACAGGTTGTTTCTCACACTTAATGAAGGCCTTCAGTGTCCCAGCTGCCATTGTGCGGAATCGTTTACTGATGAAGCAATAAAGGAAGAAGTTAATGGCTGTGTTTAACAACGCAAGCATGTTGGCGACATCTGACACAATGTGCACCAACCAACCATTATTTATCGGCGATACGTAGACATGGTAAAGAATCATGACCATTCTTGGTGCCCAAAGTATTGCAAATATGGTTGTAATAGTGAGTAGAATAGCTGTTGTCTTTCCTGTTGAGTAACCCCGCATGCGGAAATGACTTTTCCTTTTAAGTTTATGAACAATGATTGAGTTGAGAAGAAAGAAAATTGAACACGGCACTAGGTATACAGTGAAGCAGTGGACCCAAATCAAGATCTGATGCATGGAAGTACTTGTATAATTTTCACTCCAGATGTTGGGCCACCAGTAGTACGGGATGCTGGTGAAGAAGCAGATGATGTAGACGCTCAATATCACTTTCCTAGTGCGAGCCGGGTATGACACTGTGTGGTACTTTAGTGGGTGACAGACAGCAATGTACCTGTCAATGGTTAAAGGAACAGTTATCCAGATCGACGTGTGATTAGAGGAGAATTCTAACACTCCAATTATTTTGTCCAGTACTTGAGGCAGTTGTTCACCCAAAATGAAGTCTTCAAGCAGAAAATCCACAAAGACAATGAAGAAAAGGACGAGTATATCTGCAGCAGCAAGGGCCAGGAGGTAATTGTAGGAGGACTTCTGTCTCCGAGCCACCAACCGAGAAAGAATGATTACTGTGAGAATGTTGGCTGGGAAAGAAAGGAAAGTTTATTCAGACATTCAGAGCAATTCAATTTATTATTTTAAACTTCCTGCTGCGTTGTGGATACTTCATTTGCCTAAAGTCAAACTGAATTCTCTCGCAATACATTTTCCATTTTTACGCAAGTTTGAATTTTGTGTTGCTAGACGATAAAATAATAAAGTAATAAATAACAATAAAATAATAAAATACACTTTGATCTTTTCCTGGAGATAAACAGAATATAAAATAATCCTGGTCGCTCTGCTTCCCTGAAAAGGTCCTGAAATGACTCAATCTACAAAGATGGGAACAATGTCAGGATTGCAATCCTGAACACAGTGCACTGCTGACCCCACAGATCGGGGGAGAGTATTTAATACCCCCGCACTTAAAAACAATCTTAAACTTGATGGGAGAAGGGGTAGGAGGTGTCATAGTTTCAAATGAATGTGGCCTCACTCTGCCACAGTTTGCCACCAGCTCCAGGCCTTTGGCAGCCCCTCCCTTCGAGGACGAGGCCCTGCCTTGGCTGAAACTTGAAAAATGCCAATGAGGCTGGAATGAGAGATTGTCATCGCCGTTCCTCCTGACGGCAAAGCAGCTTCACCAGAGAGATTCTGCAGCAACAGCCAAAGATCCTGCCCAGAATATCCTAGGTATATACATACATAGATATATACTAGATATACAGATACACAGATTATATAGATATATATCTTGACATATAGATATATACGATCGATAGATGTACTTTGATTTATCAACATAAATATCACATGTAAGCTGCCAAAAGACTGAATAACTGCAGAAATCAGCCTGAAACATCAGGGGCAGGATTCGCCCTCCCACCAGCCCCATTTTCTGGGATGGTACCCCCCCCTCCCCCCGCCCCCGGCAGCGGGATTCTCCATCCTGGAGCCGGCCGGCCAATGGAGTTTCCCATTGTGGCCACCCCCACGTCATCGGGTAGCGCGTGGGTGTGGGTGCTGCTGGTGGGTGGGGGTGGGTGGGGTGGGTGTGGGTGCTGCTGGTGGGGTGCTGCTGGCGGGTGTGGGGGTGGGTTGCTGTGGGGTGGGTGTGGGTGCTGCTGGCGGGTGTGGGGGTGGGTGGGGTGGGTGTGGGTGCTGCTGGCGGGGTGGGGGTGGGTGGGGTGGGTGTGGGTGCTGCTGGCGGGGTGGGGGTGGGTGCTGCTGGCGGGGGTGGGGGTGGGTGGGGTGGGTGTGGGTGCTGCTGGTGGGGTGCTGCTGGCGGGTGTGGGGGTGGGTTGCTGGGGGGTGGGTGTGGGTGCTGCTGGCGGGTGTGGGGGTGGGTGGGGTGGGTGTGGGTGCTGCTGGTGGGGTGGGTGTGGGTGCTGCTGGCGGGGTGGGGGTGGGTGGGGTGGGGGTGGGTGCTGCTGGTGGGGTGCTGCTGGCGGGGTGGGGGTGGGTGGGGTGGGTGTGGGTGCTGCTGGCGGGGTGGGGGTGGGTGCTGCTGGCGGGGTGGGGGTGGGTGTGGTGGGTGTGGGTGCTGCTGGTGGGGTGGGTGTGGGTGCTGCTGGCGGGGTGGGGGTGGGTGGGGTGGGTGTGGGTGCTGCTGGTGGGGTGCTGCTGGCGGGGTGGGGGTGGGTGGGGTGGGTGTGGGTGCTGCTGGCGGGGGTGGGAGTGGGTGGGGTGGGTGTGGGTGCTGCTGGTGGGGTGGGGGTGGGTGGGGTGGGGGTGGGTGCTGCTGGTGGGGTGGGGGTGGGTGGGGTGGGTGTGGGTGCTGCTGGTGGGGTGCTGCTGGCGGGGTGGGGGTGGGTTGCTGGGGGGGCGGTGCTGGGGGGGGGCGGTGCTGGCGGAGTGGAGAATTCCCGCCGATGGAGGATGCCGCTGCAGAAGTTTCCTTTTCCACAAGTGCCATCTGACTCGCTGAGTATTTTGTGCATTTTCTGTTATTAATAGTCACGTTTAACTCATGATTAAACATTCCAAAGGGGGTAAAGCTTTCACCTTTATTGCTCCACGTGTGTGTCTCCAAATTAACATTATCTGGTTGATCACAGAGTCTTTACAATGCAGAACAAGGCCTTTTGGCCAAGCTGTGTGTACTAGCCCTCTGAAAGACCATTCTACCAAGTCCCACTCCCCCGCCTTATTCTCGTAACTGTGCGCATTCTTTCTTTTCATCGAAAAATCCAATTCCCTTGAGAATTCCCGAGCGGAACTGCCTCCATCGCCCTCGCTGGAAGTTCATTGCAGACTCTTTACAGCCTCTGGGGTGAAACATTTTTCCTCACATTACTTCTACTTCTTTTGCTAACTATCCAGAACCAATGCCTCTGGTTCTCTCTCTCTCTCGAGGACCGTCTCTCACTGTTTACCCTGTCCACACCCCTCAGGGTGTGAATATCTCCATCAAGTCTCCTCTCAGCCGCCCTCTCTCCAAGAAAACCGTCCCAACCTCTCCAATCTATCCTCATGGATACACGGTTCTTCATCCCTGGAATCATTCTTGTGAAATTTTTGAAAGACCTTCCACATCCAGGGAAATCTGAGGCGTATTGGGCACTTTCCACAATAGAACATGACAGCCTCGCAATTATCCTGCAGGAGTTAAAGCCAACACATCCCATCATCCCGAGTGGAATTCTGCACCGACACGGTGCAGCTAAAAACATGCCCTGCCAGTCAAACAAACGAGTAATGGGGGTTATGAATTTCCGCTGTTTGCAACAAGCAGAGGCCTGAATGTGATCGACCTGCCCGTGTTTGCAAAGCTCAGGACACAACAGGCAACGTTTTCCTTTAATTTCTTCCAAGTGCTGGTTCAGACGAGGAAGGTAGTGAGCAGCTTACCCCCTGTACTGTCCCCTGTACCCCCCCTGTACTGTCCCCTGTACGCTCCCCCGTACCCCCCCTGTACCACCCCCTGTACCCCCCTGTACTGTCCCCTGTAACCCCCCCGTACCCCCCTGTACCACCCCCCTGTACCCCCCTGTACCACCCCCTGTACCCCTCTGTACCCCCCCTGTACCCCCCCCGTACCCCCTGTACCCCCCTGTACCGCCCCCTGTACACATTCCTCTTTATCTAATACCAGAAATGAGTTGTACAATTACAGCATCATAAATACCAGACAAGATTGCCCCAGGAGGTACAGCCCAGAGCTACAGCTCCAAGTATGAAACTATCGAATGGATACATGTGACATTACTCGTACTTAGGGATTTATAGTAATAATAATCTTATTAGTGTCACAAGTAGGCTCACATTAACACCTCAATGAAGTTACTGTGAAAAGCCCCCAGTCTCCATGCTGACTGTCTGATTACACCATTATTTAACAAATGCTTTCTAAATGCTGCGCTATGAAATCCAGCAACTTCCCTGCTGCCAATGTTAGTCTCACTGGTCTATAGTTCCCTGTTTTCTCTCTACCTCCCTTTTTGAATAGTGGGGTTACATTTGTTGCCCTCCAAACTGTAGAAACCATTCCAGAGTCCAAAGAATTTTGGAAGAGGCTAGGAATCGCGAGGGTGCCAGGATGCAGGTGTTGCATACTGCCCGGCTATCGGCCACATTCATCCATGGTGCGCATCTGATGGTCACGTATCAGCTGCATGTTCATGAAGTGTGTAGCACCGTCAATGTGACGCGAGGCAGGTTGAGGTAATGTCAATTGAAGGCTTTATTAAGCAGAACTTTATCCCCAGCAGCGTGGTTACAGAATGCAACTGCTGAGGGAAATGGAGGGAAAAACTGGGTTCTTATACCGGCATTTCTGGGTGGAGTCCAGTAGGTGGCAGATCCTATCAGGACCTGGCATCCCTCCACCAATAGCCTGTCGACGTGTGGTGTACCGTATTACCCCTAATACATGCCACCACAAAGTGGAAGCCCTTTAGGTTGGTGTAGAGCGGCCTGTCATCTGCACGGGCTGATAGGGGGATATGCATCCCGCCAATCGCACCCTGGACCGGGGCATCCTGTCAAAGGCAGCGAAACCCGCTGCCGGGCATTCTGGTGGGCTCTGTCCAGGAATTCAGAGTCTCCAGAATAGAGAATGGGGAATCCAGCCCAATATCGCTGATAATAAAGTGAACATGTTCCCATATTTACCCCAAAACCCTTTATAGAGTCAGTCCGTATTACCCAATTCAAAGATCTGTGAAATGTCTGTGAAAGTATTTACTGTCCTTTAAAGTTTTGAAGCCTCAAATTATGCCTGTGAACAAAGAACAAAGAAAAGTGCAACACAGGAACAGGTCCTTCGGCCCTCTAAACCTGTGCTGACCATGCTGCCCCTCTTACCTAAAACCACCTCTACTTCCAGGGTATCCACTCTGTCCATGCCCTCATAATCTTGTAAGCTTCTGTCAGGTCGCCCCTCAACCTCCGTCATTCCAGTGAGAACAAACCAAGTTTCTCCAACTGCTCCTCATAGCTAATGCCCTCCAGACCAGGCAACATCCTGGTAAATCTCTTCTGCACCCTCTCTAAAGCCTCCACATCCTTCTGGTAGTGTGGCGACCAGAATTGAACACTATACTCCAAGTGTGGCCTAACTAAGGTTCTATACAGCTGCAACATGACTTGCCAATTTTTATACTCAATGCCCCGGCCAATGAAGGCAAGCATGCCGTATGCCTTCTTGACTACCTTCTCCACCTGTGTTGCCCCTTTCAGTGAACTGTGGACCTGTACACCTAGATCTCTCTGACTGTCAATACTCTTGAGGGTTCTGCCATTTACTGTATATTCCCTACCTGCATTAGCCCTTCCAAAATGCATTACCTCACATTTGTCCGGATTAAACTCCACCTTCCTCCATCTCTTCACCCAAGTCTCCAACCGATCTATATTCTGCTGTATCCTCTGACAGTCCTCATCGCTATCCGCAATTCCACCAACCTTTGTGTCGTCCGCAAACTTACTAATCAGACCAGTTACATTTTCCTCCAAATCATTTATATATACTACAAACAGCAAAGATCCCAGTACTGAACCTTGCGGAACACCACTAGTCACAGCCCTCCAATTAGAAAAACACCCTTCCATTGCTACTCTCTGCCTTCTGTGACCTAGCCAGTTCTGTATCCATCTTGCCAGCTCACCTCTGATCCTGTGTAACTTCACTTTTTGTACCAGTCTACCATGAGAGGCCTTGTCAAAGGCCTTACTGAAGTCCATATAGACAACATCCACTGCCCGACCTGCATCAATCATCTTCGTCACTTCCTCAAAATATTTGATCAGGTTAGCGAGACACAACATCCCCTTCACAAAACCATGCTGCCTCTCGCTAATACGTCCACTTGTTTCCAAATGGGAGTAAATCCTGTCTCGAAGAATCCTCTCCAATAATTTCCCTACCACTGTAATTACCTGGATTATCCTTGCTATCCTCCTTAAACAAAGGAACAACATTGGTTATTCTCCAATCCTCTGGGACCTCACCTGTAGCCAGTGAGGATGCAAAGATTTCTGTCAAGTCCCCAGCAATTTCCTCCCTTGTTTCTCTCAGTATTCTGGGGTAGATCCCATCAGGCCCTGGGGACTTATCTACCTTAATGTTTTTCAAGATGCCCAACCCCTCCTCCTTTTTGATATCGACATGACCCAAACTATCTGCACTCCTTTCCCCAGACTCATCATCCATCAAGTCCTTCCCTCTGGTGAATACTGACGCAAAGTACTCATTTAATACCTCCCCCATTTCCACTGGCTCCACGCATAGAATCCCCCCACTGTCTTTGAGTTGGCCAACCCTTTCCCTGGCTAACTCCTCTCTCTTTATACATGTATAAAACGCCTTGGGATTCTCCTTAATCCTGTTGGCCAATGGCTTTTCATGACGCCTTTTGCCCTCCTGACTCTTTGTTTATGTTCCTTCCTACTTTCCTTATATTCCTCACGGGATTTGTCTGTTCTCAGCCTCCTAGTCCTTACAAATGCCTCCTTTTCTTTCGGACTAGGCTCACAATATCCCTCGTTATCCAAGGTTCCCGAAACTCGCCATGCTTATCTTTCATCCTTACAGGAACATGCCGGTCCTGAATTCTTATTAACTGACGTTTCAGAAATCATAGAATTTACGGTGCAGAAGGAGACCATTTGGCCCATCAAGTCTACACCGGCCCTTGGAAAGAGCACCCTTCTTAAGCCCATGCCTCCACCCTATAACCCAGTAATCACACCTAACCTTTTGGACACTAAGGGGTAATTTATCATGGCCAATCCACCTAACCTGCTCAGCTTTGGACTGTGGGAGGAAACCAGAGCACCCGGAGGAAACCCACGCAGGCACTGGGAAAAAGTGCAAACTCCACACAGACAGTCACCCGAGGCCGGATTTGAACCTAGGACCCTTGAGCTGTGAGGCAGCAGTGCTAACCACTGTGCCAACGTGCCAGCCTTTGAAAGAGTCCCACATGTCAGATGTTGATTTGCCACATGTCAGATGTTGATTTATCCTAGATGGCAAAAAGCTTTGAACTGCATTGTTTACATTCAATTTCACACATCATTACCTCTTGAAAGCTTTTTGATTGACAAGTCCAGGCAGTTTCAAAGGGAAAATTAAGATTGTTTATTTATTTAGCTCTCAGTGATCCATTAATAGTTTATTTTAAAAGGCTGTCTGTTTGTTCTCAAGTACTTCTTCAAAAGAGCATGAACTTGGCTTACTGACAGACTGTACCGAGGGTTTAGGTCTACAGAACACTGGCCTGGATTCTCCGCTACCCCTAGCAGGGCTCCCGATGCAGCGGAGAATCGTGCACCATGGATAAAAACAGGATCGGGTGCGTTGCTGATTCTCCGGCACGCCACTCGTGGGAGAATCAGGGTTTTCGCCTGACCGCCAGCGTGAGGGTGCAAATGGGTCTTAATGACATCCACTTTGCGGCTGCCACCAGATTCTCGAGGCAACGTGATTCTCCAGTCTTCTGGGCCGGGAATCTCGTGGGCGTGCATCACATCAGGTGTAGACTAACACGGCCATGTCGTGGCGGATCTCGCTGTGAGCCAGGAGTGGCACAAAGTCCACCCGAGGGGTACCCGACACCCACAATGCCAAACATGCCCACCCTACCCCCACCAGAATCCCCCCCCCGCTCCCCCTGAATCCACATAAGCAGGAAGGTCCCCCAGAGATGCCCTAACTACAGGCACCTCTAAATAGGGAGACCCTCCTCAGGGACCCCCAGAAAAGAGACCCTTATCTGGAAGCTAGGGAGCAGTCCAGACAGAGGCAGTTACAGCTGTAACACTCACCTGGAGACTGCACGGGTCTATGCCTCCAAACCGCTGTTTAAACCCCTCACATCCATTAGCTGCATTAAGGGGTCCATGGGGAGGTCTCAATATTTAGGGGATCACTGTGGGGGGTCTCCTTAATTAGGGAGTCCCTTGGGGGGGACAGGTCAGGTCACCCCATGCTTGGGAGAAGGGGGGCACCCAGGAAAGCTGGAGGTGGGGGGCAGCTTTTCGATGTGAGGGGAGGGGGCTGGTTTGCGATGTGTGGGGGGGGCTGGTTTGCGATGTGTGGGGGGGGGCTGGTTTGCGGTGTGAGGGGGGGCTGGTTTTCGGTGTGAGGGGGGGGCTGGTTTGTGATGTGAGGGGGGGCTGGTTTGCGATGTGTGGAGGGGGCTGGTTTGCGGTGTGAGGGGGGGCTGGTTTGCGGTGTGAGGGGGGCTGGTTTGTGATGTGAGGGGGGGCTGGTTTGCGGTGTGAGGGGGGCTGGTTTGCGGTGTGAGGGGGGGCTGGTTTGCGGTGTGAGGGGGGGCTGGTTTGTGGTGTGAGGGGGGGCTGGTTTGCGGTGGGAGGGGGGCTGGTGTGCGGTGTGAGGGGGGGTTGGTTGTGAAGTGAGGGGGGGCTGGTTTGCGGTGTGAGAGGGGGCTGGTTTGCAGTGGGAGGGGGTGGCTGGTTGTGATGTGAGGGGGGGCTGGTTTGCGGGGTGAGGGGGGGGCTGGTTTGTGATGTGAGGGGGGGCTGGTTTGCGGTGTGTGGGGGGCTGGTTTGCGATGTGAGGGGGGGCTGGTTTGCGATGTGAGGGGGGGCTGGTTTGTGATGTGAGGGGGGGCTGGTTTGCGGGGTGAGGGGGGGGCTGGTTTGTGATGTGAGGGGGGCTGGTTTGTGATGTGAGGGGGGGCTGGTTTGCGGTGTGAGGGGGGGCTGGTTTGCGGTGTGAGGGGGGGCTGGTTTGCGGTGTGAGGGGGGGCTGGTTTGCGGTGGGAGGGGGGCTGGTGTGCGGTGTGAGGGGGGGTTGGTTGTGAAGTGAGGGGGGGCTGGTTTGCGGTGTGAGAGGGGGCTGGTTTGCAGTGGGAGGGGGTGGCTGGTTGTGATGTGAGGGGGGGCTGGTTTGCGGTGTGAGGGGGGGCTGGTTTGCGGGGTGAGGGGGGGGCTGGTTTGTGATGTGAGGGGGGGCTGGTTTGCGGGGTGAGGGGGGGGCTGGTTTGCGATGTGAGGGGGGGCTGGTTTGCGATGTGAGGGGGGGGCTGGTTTGCGATGTGAGGGGGGGCTGGTTTGCGATGTGAGGGGGGGCTGGTTTGTGATGTGAGGGGGGGCTGGTTTGCGGGGTGAGGGGGGGCTGGTTTGCGGGGTGAGGGGGGCTGGTTTGTGATGTGAGGGGGGCTGGTTTGTGATGTGAGGGGGGGCTGGTTTGCGGTGTGAGGGGGGGTTGGTTGTGAAGTGAGGGGGGCTGGTTTGCGGTGTGAGGGGGGGCTGGTTTGCAGTGGGAGTGTGGGCTGGTTTGCGGTGTGGGGGGGGGCTGGTTGTGATGTGAGGGGGGGCTGGTTTGCGGTGTGAGGGGGGCTGGTTTGCGGTGTGAGGGGGGGGCTGGTTTGCGGTGTGAGGGGGGGCTGGTTTGCGGTGTGAGGGGGGCTGGTTTGCGGTGTGAGCGGGGGGCTGGTTTGCGGTGTGAGGGGGGCTGGTTTGCGATGTGAGGGGGGGCTGGTTTGCGGTGTGAGGGGGGCTGGTTTGTGATGTGAGGGGGGCTGGTTTGTGATGTGAGGGGGGCTGGTTTGCGGTGTGAGGGGGGGGCTGGTTTGCGGGGTGAGGGGGGCTGGTTTGCGGTGTGAGGGGGGCTGGTTTGCGGTGTGAGGGGGGCTGGTTTGTGATGTGAGGGGGACTGGTTTGTGATGTGAGGGGGGCTGGTTTGCGGTGTGAGGGGGGCTGGTTTGTGATGTGAGGGGGGCTGGTTTGTGATGTGAGGGGGGCTGGTTTGCGGTGTGAGGGGGGGGCTGGTTTGCGGGGTGAGGGGGGCTGGTTTGCGGTGTGAGGGGGGCTGGTTTGCGGTGTGAGGGGGGGCTGGTTTGCGGTGTGCGGGGGGGGCTGGTTTGCGGTGTGAGGGGGGGGCTGGTTTGCGATGTGAGGGGGGGCTGGTTTGCGATGTGAGGGGGGGCTGGTTTGCGGTGTGAGGGGGGGCTGGTTTGCGGTGTGAGGGGGGGCTGGTTGTGATGTGAGGGGGGGCTGGTTTGCGGTGTGAGCGGGGGGCTGGTTTGCGGTGTGAGGGGGGATGGTTTGCGATGTGAGGGGGGGCTGGTTTGCGGTGTGAGGGGGGGCTGGTTTGCAGTGGGAGTGTGGGCTGGTTTGCGGTGTGGGGGGGGGCTGGTTGTGATGTGAGGGGGGCTGGTTTGCGGTGTGAGGGGGGCTGGTTTGCGGTGTGAGGGGGGGCTGGTTTGCGGTGTGAGGGGGGGCTGGTTTGCGGTGTGAGGGGGGCTGGTTTGCGGTGTGAGGGGGGGGCTGGTTTGCGGTGTGAGGGGGGCTGGTTTGCGGTGTGAGGGGGGGCTGGTTTGCAGTGGGAGTGTGGGCTGGTTTGCGGTGTGGGGGGGGGCTGGTTGTGATGTGAGGGGGGCTGGTTTGCGGTGTGAGGGGGGCTGGTTTGCGGTGTGAGGGGGGGCTGGTTTGCGGTGTGAGGGGGGGCTGGTTTGCGGTGTGAGGGGGGCTGGTTTGCGGTGTGAGGGGGGGGCTGGTTTGCGGTGTGAGGGGGGCTGGTTTGCGGTGTGAGGGGGGCTGGTTTGTGATGTGAGGGGGGCTGGTTTGTGATGTGAGGGGGGCTGGTTTGCGGTGTGAGGGGGGGGCTGGTTTGCGGGGTGAGGGGGGCTGGTTTGCGGTGTGAGGGGGGCTGGTTTGCGGTGTGAGGGGGGGCTGGTTTGCGGTGTGAGGGGGGGCTGGTTTGCGGTGTGCGGGGGGGGCTGGTTTGCGGTGTGAGGGGGGGGCTGGTTTGCGATGTGAGGGGGGGCTGGTTTGCGATGTGAGGGGGGGGCTGGTTTGCGGTGTGAGGGGGGGCTGGTTTGCGGTGTGAGGGGGGGCTGGTTTGCGGTGTGAGGGGGGCTGGTTGTGATGTGAGGGGGGGCTGGTTTGCGGTGTGAGGGGGGGGCTGGTTTGCGATGTGCGGGGGGGGCTGGTTTGCGGTGTGAGGGGGGGGCTGGTTTGCGGTGTGAGGGGGGGCTGGTTTGCGGTGTGAGGGGGGGCTGGTTGTGATGTGAGGGGGGGCTGGTTTGCGGTGTGAGCGGGGGGCTGGTTTGCGGTGTGAGGGGGGATGGTTTGCGGTGTGGGGGGGGGCTGGTTTGCGGTGTGAGGGGGGGCTGGTTGTGATGTGAGGGGGGGCTGGTTTGCGGTGTGAGGGGGGGGCTGGTTTGCGATGTGCGGGGGGGGCTGGTTTGCGGTGTGAGGGGGGGGCTGGTTTGCGGTGTGAGGGGGGGCTGGTTTGCGGTGTGAGGGGGGGCTGGTTGTGATGTGAGGGGGGGCTGGTTTGCGGTGTGAGCGGGGGGCTGGTTTGCGGTGTGAGGGGGGATGGTTTGCGGTGTGGGGGGGGCTGGTTTGCGGTGGGAGGGGGGCTGGTGCGTGGTGTGAGGGGGGGCTGGTTTGCGGTGTGAGGGGGGATGGTTTGCGGTGTGAGGGGGGGCTGGTTTGCGGTGGGAGGGGGGGCTGGTGCGCGGTGTGAGGGGGGGCTGGTTTGCGGTGTGAGGGGGGATGGTTTGCGGTGTGAGGGGGGGCTGGTTTGCGGTGGGAGGGGGGGCTGGTGCGCGGTGTGAGGGGGGGCTGGTTTGCGGTGTGAGGGGGGATGGTTTGCGGTGTGAGGGGGGGCTGGTTTGCGGTGGGAGGGGGGGCTGGTGCGCGGTGTGAGGGGGGGCTGGTTTGCGGTGTGAGGGGGGGGCTGGTTTGTGATGTGAGTGGGGGGCTGGTTTGCGATGTGAGGGGGGCTGGTTTGCGGTGTGAGCGGGGGGCTGGTTTGCGGTGTGAGGGGGGATGGTTTGCGGTGGGAGGGGGGCTGGTGCGTGGTGTGAGGGGGTTTGGCTTTAACAAGAAATCCCAGCGACGGGAACGGGGAATGTCGCTGCCGGAGACGGTGCTGCTGAGGAAGGGCAGGTTAATAGGGAGGTGAACACAAAAAATGAGACGCTTGCCTTTATCAGTCGGGGCAGAGATTACAAAAGCAGGGAGGTCATGTTGGAGTTTTATAGAACTTTGGCGAGGTCACAGTTGGAGCACTGTGTGCAATTCTGGTCGCCACATCATAGGAAGGAGGTGATTGCACTGGAGAGGGTGCAGAGGAGATTCACCAGGATGTTGCTGGGATGGAACATTTCAGTCATGAAGAGAGGTTGGGGCTCGCGTTGTTTTCGCTGGAGCGGAGAAGACTGAGGGGCGACCTGATCGAGGTGGACAGGGCGGATAGGGACAGGCAGGGTTTAAAGGCTGCAAATGGGACGAGCAGGCAAACGATCCCCATTCCAGGAAAGATCCCTGACCAGAGACCCTCCAGCACAGCACAAGCCCCCCCTGACCCCACCCTCCCATGAAGGATCCCCCTCAGCACCCTGGAGGCATTTGTAGGGAGAGTACTCACTCCCATGCCATCCCTCGGACTGCAAGCCGCCAGATTCCCGTTTCTCAGGCTTGCACCAAATCACGCCAGCGGGACTCTCGGGGCGGGGGTATGGGGGAGCTGTAGCATCCGAGGGAGCAGGTGAATCGGGCGTCCTGCCTGTAAATTATATTTAAAACAGTTCTAATGAGGGGCGAGATTCTCCGACTCCCCGCCGGGTCGGAGAATCACCGGGGGCTGGCGTGAATCCCGCCCCCGCCGGTTGCCGAAGTCTCCGGCACCGGAGATTCGTCGGGGGCGGGAATCGCGCCGCGCCGGTTGGCGGGCCCCCCCCCCCGCGCGATTCTCCGGTCCGGCTGGGCCAAAGTCCTGCCGCTAAAATGCCTGTCCCGCCGGCGTAAATTAAACCACCTACCTTACCGGCGGGACAAGGCTGCGCGGGCAGGCTCCGGGGTCCTGGGGGGGGCGCAGGGCGATCTGGCCCCGGGGGGTGCCCCCACGGTGGCCTGGCCCGCGATCGGGGCCCACCGATGGCGGAGGCAGAAGAGACTCCCTCCACTGCGCATGCGTGGGAATGCCGTCAGCGGCCGCTGACGCTCCCGCGCTTGCGCCGCCCGGAGATGTCATTTCCGCGCCAGCTGGCGGGGCGGAAATTCGTCCGGCGCCAACCTAGCTCCTTAAGGTTGGGGCTCGGCCCCCAAAGATGCGGAGCATTCCGCACCTTTGGGGCGGCGCGATGCCCATCTGATTTGTGCCGTTTTTGGGCGCCAGCTGGCGGACATCGCTCAGTTTCCGGAGAATTTCGCCCGAGGTTCCTGCCAGATCTCTGTGGGAACCGGCGTGAAACCCATCTTTGGCCTGACACCCAATTCACCAAATTGAGCAGGATTCGCTCTGCAGGGGGTGACCTCGCAGAATCACGGCCATAATTCCACGTCTTCTTTTTTAAAAATAAATTTAGAGTACCCACTTATATTTTGTTTTCCAATTAAGGGGCAATTTAGCGTGGCCAATCCACCTAACCTGCACATATTTGGGTTGTGGGGCTAAAACACACAAACATGGGGAAAATGTGCAAACGCCACATGGACAGTGACCCCGAGCCGGGATTCGAACCCGGGTCCTCACCGCCGCAGTCCCAGTGCTAACCACTGTGTCACATGCCGCCCTGCATTCCACGTCTTCAATCAGTGTCAGTGCAGACACTGAAAGAACAAATTATTCCCACTTCCTGCTCATTCCCTGTAGTCTGTAATATTTTCTCCATTTTAAGTAGAGGTGATATTTATTTTCAGAATTTACCATTGAATCTGGTTCAGGCAATGTATTCAGATCAAAACAATTCTCCTCATCTCCCCCTTTCTATTGTTGCAAATTACTTTTTCCTTAAACATCTGTGGTTACTGAATCTCCTGCCAGTGAAATTGCGTTTGGCGACCAGCCGGGCAATTCAAGTTTCCAACCAAATCGGGGTTGGCGCCGCCTTTGCGATGCTCTGTCCCCCCCAAAGTGGTGTACTCGCGTGCCGTACTGACAGCCTCAGGATATTGCCTGAGGCCCACCCCCCAATGCTCCGTCCCCATCTGACTGAGTTCCAGACGGAGTGGGACAGGTGTGATCTCATCTGTCGGGAACTCAGTCAGGGGGGGGCCAATCTGCGGGCTGGGGGGACATTATTCGGAGCTGGGGCACCACGGGGGGCGGGGGGGGGGGGGGGGGGTCCAGGCAGCTCGAGCCAGCTGAAGTGGGGGGACTATTTAGCGTGCCGGTTCCACGAGCGGCCTCCGCCATGTAGCATGGCGCGGCTGCCACCGTGCGAATGTGCGACCACGGACCAAGCAATTCTCCGGGGTGTATTGGCAGCGAGAGCTGGGTGCTCTAAGCTGCCGTCCTGCTACCCCCAGCAAAACGGGGAATCGGTGCCCGTATTACACCATTATTTCCAGCGTAAAACACCAACGTTCCCACGCCGGCGTGTGGACATAGCCCCAGAATCAGAGAATCCAGCCCAAGAACTCTACCCTTCAACATGAAGATGACCTTTTATTTGAAATATCTCTCACTTGTTAATTCAGGTTTGAATTTTGTTGATTTTAGTTGATTTGTTTCAGTAAATGTATTGGAAATAAAACCTTGTCCATCGGTTTTCTTCCGCTGGTTTCGTAGAATTCTTCTTTTCAAAAGGTTGATGATCTTAACAGAGATTGTAACGCAATATGTAATTTGGAATAGAATTTTTCCTGGTATTTATATAATGTTACAAACAGTAATGAAGAAGGTTATTATTAAATTCATAAGGATTAGGCTGAACCTTCCTGAAGTGACGAATATTATTGTATCCTGAACGACATGTCGAGTTTAGCTGTTGTTGAATCCTTCAAAGTCTTGCTTTCTTTCTGTGGGTGACAACTCCACATGCCTCTTCTGTCACCCGTTTCATTTCACAGTCAGTGTTTCACATTCAACAGAAATGATCTCAGTGATCAGTCACCAGTCATGTCACCAAAATGCTGTGGAGAATATTGACATTTAATTGCAGATTTAAACCTTTCTTGAATCCATTCAAGAAGGAGAATATCTGGAGGTAGATTATCATAGAATTTACAGTGCAGAAGGAGGCCATTCGGCCCATCGAGTCTGCACCGGCTCTTGGAAAGAGCACCCTACCCAAGGTCAACACCGCCACCCTATCCCCATAACCCAGTAACCCCACCCAACACTAAGGGCAATTTTGGTCACTAAGGGCAATATATCACAGCCAATCCACCTAACCTGCACATCTTTGGACTGTGGGAGGAAACCGGAGCACCCGGAGGAAACCCACGCACACACGGGGAGGATGTGCAGACTCCGCACAGACAGTGACCCAAGCCGGGAATCGAACCTGGGACCCTGGAGCTGTGAAGCAATTGTGCTAACCACAATACCGTGCTGCCCACAGGTAGGTTAGTCCATGATAGTGGCAGGCGGTGCCCCCCCACAACCTGGTGGCACCCAGGTAGACTCCACAGGGGGGGCGGGACAAGGGCCACAGAGTATAAAACTGGCAAGGTCAGGCAGTATAGGTGTTAGTATGTGGCGCAGGGTGTGGTGTGAGGGGGCTGCCGGTGGGTGGGGTGCGGACGCCCTCTGAGGGGGGTGGGGGTAGGGGGTGAGGGGGGGGTACAGTGCCGGGAGCAGAGAGGTAGAGGTCGTGCAGCTTTTTCTGGGGCCAGGGAACAGGGGGGTCTCTGCCCCACGGCGTCCAGCAGGTTCTCGATCTTTGTGTCCGTGAACCGCGGGGTCGCCGTCCAGATGCCATGGCGGCGGGATTCTCGGCAGCGGGAGGCGGCGCCTGGCAGCGGGATTCTCGGCTGTGGGAGGCGGCGCCTGGCAGCGGGATTCTCGGCTGTGGGAGGCGGCGCCTGGCAGCGGGATTCTCGGCTGTGGGAGGCGGCGCCTGGCAGCGGGATTCTCGGCTGTGGGAGGCGGCGCCTGGCAGCGGGATTCTCGGCAGTGGGAGGCGGCGCCTGACAGCGGGATTCTCGGCAGCGGGAGGCGGCGCCTGGCAGCGGGATTCTCGGCAGCGGGAGGCGGCGCCTGACAGCGGGATTCTCGGCAGCGGGAGGCGGCGCCTGACAGCGGGATTCTCGGCAGCGGGAGGCGGCGCCTGACAGCGGGATTCTCGGCAGCGGGAGGCGGCGCCTGACAGCGGGATTCTCGGCAGCGGGAGGCGGCGCCTGACAGCGGGATTCTCGGCAGCGGGAGGCGGCGCCTGACAGCGGGATTCTCGGCAGCGGGAGGCGGCGCCTGACAGCGGGATTCTCGGCAGCGGGAGGCGGCGCCTGACAGCGGGATTCTCGGCAGTGGGAGGCGGCGCCTGACAGCGGGATTCTCGGCAGCGGGAGGCGGCGCCTGACAGCGGGATTCTCGGCAGCGGGAGGCGGCGCCTGACAGCGGGATTCTCGGCAGCGGGAGGCGGCGCCTGACAGCGGGATTCTCGGCTGTGGGAGGCGGCGCCTGACAGCGGGATTCTCGGCTGTGGGAGGCGGCGCCTGACAGCGGGATTCTCGGCAGCGGGAGGCGGCGCCTGACAGCGGGATTCTCGGCAGCGGGAGGCGGCGCCTGACAGCGGGATTCTCGGCAGCGGGAGGCGGCGCCTGACAGCGGGATTCTCGGCTGTGGGAGGCGGCGCACTGTTCACTGGCAGCGGGATTCTCGGCAGTGGGAGGCGGCGCCTGACAGCGGGATTCTCGGCAGCGGGAGGCGGCGCCTGACAGCGGGATTCTCGGCTGTGGGAGGCGGCGCCTGACAGCGGGATTCTCGGCAGCGGGAGGCGGCGCCTGACAGCGGGATTCTCGGCTGTGGGAGGCGGCGCCTGACAGCGGGATTCTCGGCAGCGGGAGGCGGCGCCTGACAGCGGGATTCTCGGCAGCGAGAGGCGGCGCCTGACAGCGGGATTCTCGGCAGCGAGAGGCGGCGCCTGACAGCGGGATTCTCGGCAGCGGGAGGCGGCGCCTGACAGCGGGATTCTCGGCAGTGGGAGGCGGCGCCTGACAGCGGGATTCTCGGCAGTGGGAGGCGGCGCCTGACAGCGGGATTCTCGGCAGCGGGAGGCGGCGCCTGACAGCGGGATTCTCGGCAGCGGGAGGCGGCGCCTGACAGCGGGATTCTCGGCAGCGGGAGGCGGCGCCTGGCAGCGGGATTCTCGGCTGTGGGAGGCGGCGCCTGGCAGCGGGATTCTCGGCAGCGGGAGGCGGCGCCTGACAGCGGGATTCTCGGCAGCGGGAGGCGGCGCCTGACAGCGGGATTCTCGGCAGTGGGAGGCGGCGCCTGACAGCGGGATTCTCGGCAGTGGGAGGCGGCGCCTGACAGCGGGATTCTCGGCAGTGGGAGGCGGCGCCTGACAGCGGGATTCTCGGCAGCGGGAGGCGGCGCCTGACAGCGGGATTCTCGGCAGCGGGAGGCGGCGCCTGACAGCGGGATTCTCGGCAGCGGGAGGCGGCGCCTGGCAGCGGGATTCTCGGCTGTGGGAGGCGGCGCCTGGCAGCGGGATTCTCGGCAGCGGGAGGCGGCGCCTGACAGCGGGATTCTCGGCAGCGGGAGGCGGCGCCTGACAGCGGGATTCTCGGCAGCGGGAGGCGGCGCCTGGCAGCGGGATTCTCGGCTGTGGGAGGCGGCGCCTGGCAGCGGGATTCTCGGCAGTGGGAGGCGGCGCCTGGCAGCGGGATTCTCGGCTGTGGGAGGCGGCGCCTGGCAGCGGGATTCTCGGCAGCGGGAGGCGGCGCCTGACAGCGGGATTCTCGGCAGCGGGAGGCGGCGCCTGACAGCGGGATTCTCGGCAGCGGGAGGCGGCGCCTGACAGCGGGATTCTCGGCAGCGGGAGGCGGCGCCTGACAGCGGGATTCTCGGCTGTGGGAGGCGGCGCCTGACAGCGGGATTCTCGGCAGCGGGAGGCGGCGCCTGACAGCGGGATTCTCGGCAGTGGGAGGCGGCGCCTGACAGCGGGATTCTCGGCAGCGGGAGGCGGCGCCTGACAGCGGGATTCTCGGCAGCGGGAGGCGGCGCCTGACAGCGGGATTCTCGGCAGCGGGAGGCGGCGCCTGACAGCGGGATTCTCGGCAGCGGGAGGCGGCGCCTGACAGCGGGATTCTCGGCAGTGGGAGGCGGCGCCTGACAGCGGGATTCTCGGCAGTGGGAGGCGGCGCCTGACAGCGGGATTCTCGGCAGTGGGAGGCGGCGCCTGACAGCGGGATTCTCGGCAGTGGGAGGCGGCGCCTGACAGCGGGATTCTCGGCAGTGGGAGGCGGCGCCTGACAGCGGGATTCTCGGCAGCGGGAGGCGGCGCCTGACAGCGGGATTCTCGGCAGCGGGAGGCGGCGCCTGGCAGCGGGATTCTCGGCAGCGGGAGGCGGCGCCTGACAGCGGGATTCTCGGCAGCGGGAGGCGGCGCCTGACAGCGGGATTCTCGGCAGCGGGAGGCGGCGCCTGACAGCGGGATTCTCGGCAGCGGGAGGCGGCGCCTGACAGCGGGATTCTCGGCAGCGGGAGGCGGCGCCTGACAGCGGGATTCTCGGCAGCGGGAGGCGGCGCCTGACAGCGGGATTCTCGGCAGTGGGAGGCGGCGCCTGACAGCGGGATTCTCGGCTGTGGGAGGCGGCGCCTGACAGCGGGATTCTCGGCAGCGGGAGGCGGCGCCTGACAGCGGGATTCTCGGCAGCGGGAGGCGGCGCCTGACAGCGGGATTCTCGGCAGTGGGAGGCGGCGCCTGACAGCGGGATTCTCGGCAGTGGGAGGCGGCGCCTGACAGCGGGATTCTCGGCAGCGGGAGGCGGCGCCTGACAGCGGGATTCTCGGCAGTGGGAGGCGGCGCCTGACAGCGGGATTCTCGGCAGTGGGAGGCGGCGCCTGACAGCGGGATTCTCGGCAGTGGGAGGCGGCGCCTGACAGCGGGATTCTCGGCAGTGGGAGGCGGCGCCTGACAGCGGGATTCTCGGCAGTGGGAGGCGGCGCCTGACAGCGGGATTCTCGGCAGTGGGAGGCGGCGCCTGACAGCGGGATTCTCGGCTGTGGGAGGCGGCGCCTGACAGCGGGATTCTCGGCAGTGGGAGGCGGCGCCTGACAGCGGGATTCTCGGCAGTGGGAGGCGGCGCACTGTTCACTGGCAGTGGGATTCTCGGCAGTGGGAGGCGGCGCACTGTTCACTGGCAGTGGGATTCTCGGCAGTGGGAGGCGGCGCACTGTTCACTGGCAGCGGGATTCTCGGCAGTGGGAGGCGGCGCACTGTTCACTGGCAGCGGGATTCTCGGCAGTGGGAGGCGGCGCACTGTTCACTGGCAGCGGGATTCTCGGCTGTGGGAGGCGGCGCCTGACAGCGGGATTCTCGGCAGTGGGAGGCGGCGCCTGGCAGCGGGATTCTCGGCAGCGGGAGGCGGCGCCTGGCAGCGGGATTCTCGGCAGCGGGAGGCGGCGCCTGACAGCGGGATTCTCGGCAGCGGGAGGCGGCGCCTGACAGCGGGATTCTCGGCAGCGGGAGGCGGCGCCTGACAGCGGGATTCTCGGCAGCGGGAGGCGGCGCCTGACAGCGGGATTCTCGGCAGCGGGAGGCGGCGCCTGACAGCGGGATTCTCGGCAGCGGGAGGCGGCGCCTGACAGCGGGATTCTCGGCAGTGGGAGGCGGCGCCTGACAGCGGGATTCTCGGCTGTGGGAGGCGGCGCCTGACAGCGGGATTCTCGGCAGCGGGAGGCGGCGCCTGACAGCGGGATTCTCGGCAGCGGGAGGCGGCGCCTGACAGCGGGATTCTCGGCAGTGGGAGGCGGCGCCTGACAGCGGGATTCTCGGCAGTGGGAGGCGGCGCCTGACAGCGGGATTCTCGGCAGCGGGAGGCGGCGCCTGACAGCGGGATTCTCGGCAGTGGGAGGCGGCGCCTGACAGCGGGATTCTCGGCAGCGGGAGGCGGCGCCTGACAGCGGGATTCTCGGCAGTGGGAGGCGGCGCCTGACAGCGGGATTCTCGGCAGTGGGAGGCGGCGCCTGACAGCGGGATTCTCGGCAGTGGGAGGCGGCGCCTGACAGCGGGATTCTCGGCAGTGGGAGGCGGCGCCTGACAGCGGGATTCTCGGCAGTGGGAGGCGGCGCCTGACAGCGGGATTCTCGGCAGTGGGAGGCGGCGCCTGACAGCGGGATTCTCGGCAGTGGGAGGCGGCGCCTGACAGCGGGATTCTCGGCTGTGGGAGGCGGCGCCTGACAGCGGGATTCTCGGCAGTGGGAGGCGGCGCCTGACAGCGGGATTCTCGGCAGTGGGAGGCGGCGCCTGACAGCGGGATTCTCGGCAGTGGGAGGCGGCGCCTGACAGCGGGATTCTCGGCAGTGGGAGGCGGCGCCTGACAGCGGGATTCTCGGCAGTGGGAGGCGGCGCCTGACAGCGGGATTCTCGGCAGCGGGAGGCGGCGCCTGACAGCGGGATTCTCGGCAGCGGGAGGCGGCGCCTGGCAGCGGGATTCTCGGCAGCGGGAGGCGGCGCCTGACAGCGGGATTCTCGGCAGCGGGAGGCGGCGCCTGACAGCGGGATTCTCGGCAGCGGGAGGCGGCGCCTGACAGCGGGATTCTCGGCAGCGGGAGGCGGCGCCTGACAGCGGGATTCTCGGCAGCGGGAGGCGGCGCCTGACAGCGGGATTCTCGGCAGCGGGAGGCGGCGCCTGACAGCGGGATTCTCGGCAGTGGGAGGCGGCGCCTGACAGCGGGATTCTCGGCTGTGGGAGGCGGCGCCTGACAGCGGGATTCTCGGCAGCGGGAGGCGGCGCCTGACAGCGGGATTCTCGGCAGCGGGAGGCGGCGCCTGACAGCGGGATTCTCGGCAGTGGGAGGCGGCGCCTGACAGCGGGATTCTCGGCAGTGGGAGGCGGCGCCTGACAGCGGGATTCTCGGCAGCGGGAGGCGGCGCCTGACAGCGGGATTCTCGGCAGTGGGAGGCGGCGCCTGACAGCGGGATTCTCGGCAGTGGGAGGCGGCGCCTGACAGCGGGATTCTCGGCAGCGGGAGGCGGCGCCTGACAGCGGGATTCTCGGCAGTGGGAGGCGGCGCCTGACAGCGGGATTCTCGGCAGTGGGAGGCGGCGCCTGACAGCGGGATTCTCGGCAGTGGGAGGCGGCGCCTGACAGCGGGATTCTCGGCAGCGGGAGGCGGCGCCTGACAGCGGGATTCTCGGCAGTGGGAGGCGGCGCCTGACAGCGGGATTCTCGGCAGCGGGAGGCGGCGCCTGACAGCGGGATTCTCGGCAGTGGGAGGCGGCGCCTGACAGCGGGATTCTCGGCAGTGGGAGGCGGCGCCTGACAGCGGGATTCTCGGCAGTGGGAGGCGGCGCCTGACAGCGGGATTCTCGGCAGTGGGAGGCGGCGCCTGACAGCGGGATTCTCGGCAGTGGGAGGCGGCGCCTGACAGCGGGATTCTCGGCAGTGGGAGGCGGCGCCTGACAGCGGGATTCTCGGCAGTGGGAGGCGGCGCCTGACAGCGGGATTCTCGGCTGTGGGAGGCGGCGCCTGACAGCGGGATTCTCGGCAGTGGGAGGCGGCGCCTGACAGCGGGATTCTCGGCAGTGGGAGGCGGCGCACTGTTCACTGGCAGTGGGATTCTCGGCAGTGGGAGGCGGCGCACTGTTCACTGGCAGTGGGATTCTCGGCAGTGGGAGGCGGCGCACTGTTCACTGGCAGCGGGATTCTCGGCAGTGGGAGGCGGCGCACTGTTCACTGGCAGCGGGATTCTCGGCAGTGGGAGGCGGCGCACTGTTCACTGGCAGTGGGATTCTCGGCAGTGGGAGGCGGCGCACTGTTCACTGGCAGCGGGATTCTCGGCAGTGGGAGGCGGCGCACTGTTCACTGGCAGCGGGATTCTCGGCAGTGGGAGGCGGCGCACTGTTCACTGGCAGTGGGATTCTCGGCAGTGGGAGGCGGCGCACTGTTCACTGGCAGTGGGATTCTCGGCAGCGGGAGGCGGCGCACTGTTCACTGGCAGTGGGATTCTCGGCAGTGGGAGGCGGCGCACTGTTCACTGGCAGCGGGATTCTCGGCAGTGGGAGGCGGCGCACTGTTCACTGGCAGTGGGATTCTCGGCAGTGGGAGGCGGCGCACTGTTCACTGGCAGTGGGATTCTCGGCAGTGGGAGGCGGCGCACTGTTCACTGGCAGTGGGATTCTCGGCAGCGGGAGGCGGCGCACTGTTCACTGGCAGTGGGATTCTCGGCAGTGGGAGGCGGCGCACTGTTCACTGGCAGTGGGACTCTCGGCAGTGGGAGGCGGCGCACTGTTCACTGGCAGCGGGATTCTCGGCAGTGGGAGGCGGCGCACTGTTCACTGGCAGTGGGATTCTCGGCAGTGGGAGGCGGCGCACTGTTCACTGGCAGCGGGATTCTCGGCAGTGGGAGGCGGCGCACTGTTCACTGGCAGTGGGATTCTCGGCAGTGGGAGGCGGCGCACTGTTCACTGGCAGTGGGATTCTCGGCAGTGGGAGGCGGCGCTGTTCACTGGCAGTGGGATTCTCGGCAGCGGGAGGCGGCGCACTGTTCACTGGCAGTGGGATTCTCGGCAGTGGGAGGCGGCGCACTGTTCACTGGCAGTGGGACTCTCGGCAGTGGGAGGCGGCGCACTGTTCACTGGCAGCGGGATTCTCGGCAGTGGGAGGCGGCGCACTGTTCACTGGCAGTGGGATTCTCGGCAGTGGGAGGCGGCGCACTGTTCACTGGCAGTGGGATTCTCGGCAGCGGGAGGCGGCGCACTGTTCACTGGCAGTGGGATTCTCGGCAGTGGGAGGCGGCGCACTGTTCACTGGCAGTGGGATTCTCGGCAGTGGGAGGCGGCGCACTGTTCACTGGCAGCGGGATTCTCGGCAGTGGGAGGCGGCGCACTGTTCACTGGCAGTGGGATTCTCGGCAGTGGGAGGCGGCGCACTGTTCACTGGCAGCGGGATTCTCGGCAGTGGGAGGCGGCGCACTGTTCACTGGCAGTGGGATTCTCGGCAGTGGGAGGCGGCGCACTGTTCACTGGCAGTGGGATTCTCGGCAGCGGGAGGCGGCGCACTGTTCACTGGCAGTGGGATTCTCGGCAGTGGGAGGCGGCGCACTGTTCACTGGCAGCGGGATTCTCGGCAGTGGGAGGCGGCGCACTGTTCACTGGCAGTGGGATTCTCGGCAGTGGGAGGCGGCGCACTGTTCACTGGCAGTGGGATTCTCGGCAGTGGGAGGCGGCGCACTGTTCACTGGCAGTGGGATTCTCGGCAGCGGGAGGCGGCGCACTGTTCACTGGCAGTGGGATTCTCGGCAGTGGGAGGCGGCGCACTGTTCACTGGCAGTGGGATTCTCGGCAGCGGGAGGCGGCGCACTGTTCACTGGCAGTGGGATTCTCGGCAGCGGGAGGCGGCGCACTGTTCACTGGCAGTGGGATTCTCGGCAGTGGGAGGCGGCGCACTGTTCACTGGCAGCGGGATTCTCGGCAGTGGGAGGCGGCGCACTGTTCACTGGCAGTGGGATTCTCGGCAGTGGGAGGCGGCGCACTGTTCACTGGCAGTGGGATTCTCGGCAGTGGGAGGCGGCGCACTGTTCACTGGCAGTGGGATTCTCGGCAGCGGGAGGCGGCGCACTGTTCACTGGCAGTGGGATTCTCGGCAGTGGGAGGCGGCGCACTGTTCACTGGCAGTGGGACTCTCGGCAGTGGGAGGCGGCGCACTGTTCACTGGCAGCGGGATTCTCGGCAGTGGGAGGCGGCGCACTGTTCACTGGCAGTGGGATTCTCGGCAGTGGGAGGCGGCGCACTGTTCACTGGCAGCGGGATTCTCGGCAGTGGGAGGCGGCGCACTGTTCACTGGCAGTGGGATTCTCGGCAGTGGGAGGCGGCGCACTGTTCACTGGCAGTGGGATTCTCGGCAGTGGGAGGCGGCGCTGTTCACTGGCAGTGGGATTCTCGGCAGCGGGAGGCGGCGCACTGTTCACTGGCAGTGGGATTCTCGGCAGTGGGAGGCGGCGCACTGTTCACTGGCAGTGGGACTCTCGGCAGTGGGAGGCGGCGCACTGTTCACTGGCAGCGGGATTCTCGGCAGTGGGAGGCGGCGCACTGTTCACTGGCAGTGGGATTCTCGGCAGTGGGAGGCGGCGCACTGTTCACTGGCAGTGGGATTCTCGGCAGCGGGAGGCGGCGCACTGTTCACTGGCAGTGGGATTCTCGGCAGTGGGAGGCGGCGCACTGTTCACTGGCAGCGGGATTCTCGGCAGTGGGAGGCGGCGCACTGTTCACTGGCAGTGGGATTCTCGGCAGTGGGAGGCGGCGCACTGTTCACTGGCAGTGGGATTCTCGGCAGTGGGAGGCGGCGCACTGTTCACTGGCAGTGGGATTCTCGGCAGCGGGAGGCGGCGCACTGTTCACTGGCAGTGGGATTCTCGGCAGTGGGAGGCGGCGCACTGTTCACTGGCAGTGGGACTCTCGGCAGTGGGAGGCGGCGCACTGTTCACTGGCAGCGGGATTCTCGGCAGTGGGAGGCGGCGCACTGTTCACTGGCAGTGGGATTCTCGGCAGTGGGAGGCGGCGCACTGTTCACTGGCAGCGGGATTCTCGGCAGTGGGAGGCGGCGCACTGTTCACTGGCAGTGGGATTCTCGGCAGTGGGAGGCGGCGCACTGTTCACTGGCAGTGGGATTCTCGGCAGTGGGAGGCGGCGCACTGTTCACTGGCAGCGGGATTCTCGGCAGTGGGAGGCGGCGCACTGTTCACTGGCAGTGGGATTCTCGGCAGTGGGAGGCGGCGCACTGTTCACTGGCAGCGGGATTCTCGGCAGTGGGAGGCGGCGCACTGTTCACTGGCAGTGGGATTCTCGGCAGTGGGAGGCGGCGCACTGTTCACTGGCAGTGGGATTCTCGGCAGTGGGAGGCGGCGCACTGTTCACTGGCAGCGGGATTCTCGGCAGTGGGAGGCGGCGCACTGTTCACTGGCAGTGGGACTCTCGGCAGTGGGAGGCGGCGCACTGTTCACTGGAAGCGGGATTCTCGGCTGTGGGAGGCGGCGCACTGTTCACTGGCAGTGGGATTCTCGGCAGTGGGAGGCGGCGCACTGTTCACTGGCAGTGGGATTCTCGGCAGTGGGAGGCGGCGCACTGTTCACTGGCAGTGGGATTCTCGGCAGTGGGAGGCGGCGCACTGTTCACTGGCAGTGGGATTCTCGGCAGTGGGAGGCGGCGCACTGTTCACTGGCAGCGGGATTCTCGGCAGTGGGAGGCGGCGCACTGTTCACTGGCAGTGGGACTCTCGGCAGTGGGAGGCGGCGCACTGTTCACTGGAAGCGGGATTCTCGGCTGTGGGAGGCGGCGCACTGTTCACTGGCAGTGGGACTCTCGGCAGTGGGAGGCGGCGCACTGTTCACTGGAAGTGGGATTCTCGGCAGTGGGAGGCGGCGCTGTTCACTGGCAGCGGGATTCTCAGCAGCGGGAGGCAGCGCGCTGTTCACTGGCAGTGGGATTCTCGGCTGTGGGAGGCGGCGCTGTTCACTTGAGTGGGATTCTCAGGAGCGGGAGACAGCGCACTGTTCACTGGCAGTGGGATTCTCGGCAGTGGGAGGCGGCGCTGTTCACTGGCAGCGGGATTCTCGGCAGTGGGAGGCGGCGCACTGTTCACTGGCAGTGGGATTCTGGGCATTGGGAGGCAGCGCACTGTTCACTGGCAGTGGGATTCTCGGCATTGGGAGGCAGCGCACTGTTCACTGGCAGCAGGATTCCCGGCAGCGGGAGGCGGCATTGTTCACTGGCAGCAGGATTCTCGGCAGCGGGAGGCGGCGCGCTGTTCACTGGCAGCAGGATTCTCGGCAGTGGGAGGCGGCACTGTTCACTGGCAGTGGGATTCTCGGCAGTGGGAGGCGGCGCTGTTCACTGGCAGTGGGATTCTCGGCTGTGGGAGGCAGCACTGTTCACTGGCAGTGGGATTCTGGGCATTGGGAGGCAGCGCACTGTTCACTGGCAGTGGGATTCTCGGCAGTGGGAGGCGGCGCACTGTTCACTGGCAGTGGGATTCTCGGCAGTGGGAGGCGGCGCACTGTTCACTGGCAGTGGGATTCTCGGCAGTGGGAGGCGGCGCACTGTTCACTGGCAGTGGGATTCTCGGCAGTGGGAGGCGGCGCACTGTTCACTGGCAGTGGGATTCTCGGCAGCGGGAGGCGGCGCACTGTTCACTGGCAGTGGGATTCTCGGCAGTGGGAGGCGGCGCACTGTTCACTGGCAGTGGGACTCTCGGCAGTGGGAGGCGGCGCACTGTTCACTGGCAGCGGGATTCTCGGCAGTGGGAGGCGGCGCACTGTTCACTGGCAGTGGGATTCTCGGCAGTGGGAGGCGGCGCACTGTTCACTGGCAGCGGGATTCTCGGCAGTGGGAGGCGGCGCACTGTTCACTGGCAGTGGGATTCTCGGCAGTGGGAGGCGGCGCACTGTTCACTGGCAGTGGGATTCTCGGCAGTGGGAGGCGGCGCACTGTTCACTGGCAGCGGGATTCTCGGCAGTGGGAGGCGGCGCACTGTTCACTGGCAGTGGGATTCTCGGCAGTGGGAGGCGGCGCACTGTTCACTGGCAGCGGGATTCTCGGCAGTGGGAGGCGGCGCACTGTTCACTGGCAGTGGGATTCTCGGCAGTGGGAGGCGGCGCACTGTTCACTGGCAGTGGGATTCTCGGCAGTGGGAGGCGGCGCACTGTTCACTGGCAGCGGGATTCTCGGCAGTGGGAGGCGGCGCACTGTTCACTGGCAGTGGGACTCTCGGCAGTGGGAGGCGGCGCACTGTTCACTGGAAGCGGGATTCTCGGCTGTGGGAGGCGGCGCACTGTTCACTGGCAGTGGGATTCTCGGCAGTGGGAGGCGGCGCACTGTTCACTGGCAGTGGGATTCTCGGCAGTGGGAGGCGGCGCACTGTTCACTGGCAGTGGGATTCTCGGCAGTGGGAGGCGGCGCACTGTTCACTGGCAGTGGGATTCTCGGCAGTGGGAGGCGGCGCACTGTTCACTGGCAGCGGGATTCTCGGCAGTGGGAGGCGGCGCACTGTTCACTGGCAGTGGGACTCTCGGCAGTGGGAGGCGGCGCACTGTTCACTGGAAGCGGGATTCTCGGCTGTGGGAGGCGGCGCACTGTTCACTGGCAGTGGGACTCTCGGCAGTGGGAGGCGGCGCACTGTTCACTGGAAGTGGGATTCTCGGCAGTGGGAGGCGGCGCTGTTCACTGGCAGCGGGATTCTCAGCAGCGGGAGGCAGCGCGCTGTTCACTGGCAGTGGGATTCTCGGCTGTGGGAGGCGGCGCTGTTCACTTGAGTGGGATTCTCAGGAGCGGGAGACAGCGCACTGTTCACTGGCAGTGGGATTCTCGGCAGTGGGAGGCGGCGCTGTTCACTGGCAGCGGGATTCTCGGCAGTGGGAGGCGGCGCACTGTTCACTGGCAGTGGGATTCTGGGCATTGGGAGGCAGCGCACTGTTCACTGGCAGTGGGATTCTCGGCATTGGGAGGCAGCGCACTGTTCACTGGCAGCAGGATTCCCGGCAGCGGGAGGCGGCATTGTTCACTGGCAGCAGGATTCTCGGCAGCGGGAGGCGGCGCGCTGTTCACTGGCAGCAGGATTCTCGGCAGTGGGAGGCGGCACTGTTCACTGGCAGTGGGATTCTCGGCAGTGGGAGGCGGCGCTGTTCACTGGCAGTGGGATTCTCGGCTGTGGGAGGCAGCACTGTTCACTGGCAGTGGGATTCTGGGCATTGGGAGGCAGCGCACTGTTCACTGGCACTGGGACTCTCGGCAGTGGGAGGCAGCACTGTTCACTGGCACTGGGACTCTCGGCAGCGGGAGGCGGCGCACTGTTCACTGGCAGCGGGATTCTCGGCATTGGGAGGCGGCGCACTGTTCACTGGCAGCGGGATTCTCGGCATTGGGAGGCGGCGCACTGTTCACTGGCAGTGGGATTCTCGGCAGTGGGAGGCGGCGCACTGTTCACTGGCAGTGGGATTCTCGGCAGCGGGAGGCGGCGCACTGTTCACTGGCAGTGGGATTCTCGGCAGCGGGAGGCGGCGCTGTTCACTGGCAGCGGGATTCTCGACAGTGGGAGGCGGCGCACTATTCACTGGCAGTGGGATTCTGGGCAGTGGGAGGCAGCACAGTTCACTGGCAGCGGGATTCTCGACAGTGGGAGGCGGCGCACTATTCACTGGCAGTGGGATTCTCGGCAGTGGGAGGCGGCGCTGTTCACTGGCAGTGGGATTCTCGGCAGCGGGAGGCGGCGCTGTTCACTGGCAGCGGGATTCTCGGCAGCGGGAGGCGGCGCTGTTCACTGGCAGCGGGATTCTCGACAGTGGGAGGCGGCGCACTATTCACTGGCAGTGGGATTCTGGGCAGTGGGAGGCAGCACAGTTCACTGGCACTGGGACTCTCGGCAGTGGGAGGCGGCACTGTTCACTGGCAGTGGGATTCTCGGCAGCGGGAGGCGGCGCTGTTCACTGGCAGCGGGATTCTCGACAGTGGGAGGCGGCGCACTATTCACTGGCAGTGGGATTCTGGGCAGTGGGAGGCAGCACAGTTCACTGGCAGCGGGATTCTCGGCAGCGAGAGGCGGCGCTGTTCACTGGCAGTGGGATTCTTGGCAGTGCGAGGCGGCACTGTTCACTGGCAGTGGGATTCTCGGCAGTGGGAGGCGGCACTGTTCACTGGCAGTAGGATTCTGGGCATTGGGAGGCAGCGCACTGTTCACTGGCACTGGGACTCTCGGCAGTGGGAGGCGGCACTGTTCACTGGCACTGGGACTCTCGGCAGTGGGAGGCGGCACTGTTCACTGGCAGTGGGATTCTCGGCAGCGGGAGGCGGCACTGTTCACTGGCAGTGGGATTCTCGGCAGTGGGAGGCGGCGCTGTTCACTGGCAGTAGGATTCTCGGCAGTGGGAGGCGGCGCTGTTCACTGGCACTGGGACTCTCGGCAGTGGGAGGCGGCACTGTTCACTGGCAGTGGGATTCTCGGCAGTGGGAGGCGGCACTGTTCACTGGCAGCGGGATTCTCGGCAGTGGGAGGTGGCGCACTGTTCACTGGCAGCGGGATTCTCGGCAGCGGGAGGCGGCGCACTGTTCACTGACAGTGGGATTCTCGGCAGCGGGAGGCGGCGCACTGTTCACTGGCAGTGGGATTCTCGGCAGCGGGAGGCGGCGCACTGTTCACTGGCAGTTGGATTCTCGGCAGTGGGAGGCGGCACTGTTCACTGGCAGTGGGATTCTTGGCAATGGGAGGCAGCGTGCTGTTCACTGGCAGTGGGATTCTCGGCAGTGGGAGGCGGCACTGTTCACTGGCAGTGGGATTCTTGGCAATGGGAGACGGCGCTGTTCACTGGCAGTGGGATTCTCGGCTATGGGAGGCAGCACTGTTCACTGGCAGTGGGATTCTTGGCAGTGGGAGGCAGCACTGTTCACTGGCAGTGGGATTCTTGGAAGTGGGAGGCAGCACTGTTCACTGGCAGTGGGATTCTCGGCAGTGGAAGGCAGCACTGTTCACTGCCAGTGGGATTCTTGGCAGTGGGAGACGGCGCTGTTCACTGGCAGTGGGATTCTCGGCTATGGGAGGCAGCACTGTTCACTGGCAGTGGGATTCTCGGCAGTGGGAGGCAGCACTGTTCACTGGCAGTGGGACTTTCGGCAGCGGGAGGCGGCGCGCTGTTCACTACCAGCGGGATTCTTGGCAGTGGGAGGCGGCACTGTTCACTACCAGCGGGATTCTTGGCAGTGGGAGGCGGCGCACTGTTCACTGGCACCAGTTGCTGAAGGTAAGCATGCAGGCGCAGCAGGCGGTAAAGAAGGCTAATGGTATGTTGGCCTTCATTGCGAGAGGTTTCGAGTACAGGAGCAGCGATGTGTTGCTGCAATTGTACAGGGTCTTGGTGAGGCCACACCTGGAGTATTGTGGGCAGTTTTTGTTTACAGTGCAGAAGGAGGCCATTCGGCCCATCGAGTCCGCACCGGCTCTCGGAAAGAGCACCCTACCCAAGGTCAACACCTCCACCCTATCCCCATAACCCAGTAGCCCCACCCAACACTAAGGGCAAATTTGGACACTAAAGACAATTTATCATGGCTAATCCACCTAACCTGCACATCTTTGGACTGTGGGAGGGAACCGGAGCACCCGGAGGAAACCCACGCACACACGGGGAGGATGTGCAGACTCCGCACAGACAGTGACCCAAGCCGGAATCGAACCTGGGACCCTGGAGCTGTGAAGCAATTGTGCTATCCACAATGCTACCGTGCTGCGGTAGATGTTCTTGCTCTCGAGGGAGAGCAGTGAAGGTCTCCCAGACTGATTCCAGGGATGGCGGGACTGTCATACGAGGAGAGATTAAGAACATAAGAACTAGGAGCAGGAGTCGGCCATCTGGCCCCTCGAGCCTGCTCCGCCATTTAATGAGATCATGGCTGATCTTTTGTGGACTCAGCTCCACTTTCCAGCTCGAACACCATAACCCTTAATCCCTTTATTCTTCAAAAAACTATCTATCTTTATCTTAAAAGCGTTTAAAGAAGGAGCCTCTACTGCTTCACCGGGCAAGGAATTCCATAGATTCACAACCCTTTGGGTGAAGAAGTTCCTCCTAAACTCAGTCCTAAATCTACTTCCCCTTATTTTGAGGCTATGCCCCCTAGTTCTGCTTTCACCCGCCAGTGGAAACAACCTGCCCGCATCTATCCTATCTATTCCCTTCATAATTTATATGTTTCTATAAGATCCCCCCTCATCCTTCTAAATTCCAACGAGTACAGTCCCAGTCTACTCAACCTCTCCTCGTAATCCAACCCCTTCAGCTCTGGGATTAACCTAGTGAATCTCCTCTGCACACCCTCCAGTGCCTGTACGTCCTTTCTCAAGTAAGGAGACCAAAACTGAACACAATACTCCAGGTGTGGCCTCACTAACACCTTATACAATTGCAGCAGAACCTCCCTAGTCTTAAACTCCATCCCTCTAGCAATGAAAGACAAAATTCCATTTGCCTTCTTAATCACCTGTTGCATCTGTAAACCAACTTTTTGCGACTCATGCACTAGCACACCCAGGTCTCTCTGCACAGCAGCATGTTTTAATATTTCATCATTTAAATAATAATCCCTTTTGCTGTTATCCCTCCCAAAATGGATAACCTCACATTTGTCAACATTGTATTCCATCTGTCAGATCCTAGCCCATTCACTTAGCCTATCCAAATCCCTCTGCAGACTTCCAGTATCCTCTGCACTTTTTGCTTTACCACTCATCTTAGTGTCATCTGCAAACTTGGTCCCCAACTCCAAATCCTCAATGTAAATTGTGAACAATTGTGGGCCCAACACTGATCCCTGAGGGACACCACTAGCTACTGATTGCCAACCAGAGAAACACCCAATAAACCCCACTCTTTGCTTTCTATTAATTAACCAATCCTCTATCCATGCTACTACTTTCCCCTTAATGCCGTGTATCTTTAGTTTATGCAGCAACCTTTTATGTGGCACCTTGTCAAAAGCTTTCTGGAAATCCAGATATACCACATCCATTGGCTCCCCGTTATCTACCGCACTAGTAATGTCCTCACAAAATTCCACTAAATTAGTTAGGCATGACCTGCCCTTTATGAACCCATGCTGCGTCTGCCCAATGACACAATTTCCATCCAGATGCCTCGCTATTTCTTCCTTGATGATAGATTCCAGCATCTTCCCTACTACCGAAGTTCAGCTAACTCACCTATAATTACCCACTTTCTGCCTACCTCCTTTTTTAAACAGTGGTGTCACGTTTGCTAATTTCCAATCCGCCGGAACCACCCCAGAGTCGAGTGAATTTTGGTAAATTATCACTAATGCATTTGCAATTTCCCTAGCCATCTTTTTTAGCACTCTGGGATGCATTCCATCAGGGCCAGGCGACTTGTCTACCTTTAGCCACATTAGCTTGCCCATCACTACCTCCTTAGTGATAACAATCATCTCAAGGTCCTCACCTGTCATAGCCTCATTTCCATCAGTCACTGGCATGTTATTTGTGTCTTCCACTGTGAAGACCGACCCAAGTTCAGTTCCTCAGCCATTTCCTCATCTCCCATTATTAAATCTCCCTTCTCATCCTCTAAAGGACCAATATTTACCTTAGCCACTCTTTTTTGTTTTATATATTTGTAGGAACTTTTACTATCTGTTTTTATATTCTGAACAAGTTTACTCTCATAATCGATCTTATTCTTCTTGAAAGCTTTTTTAGTAGTTTTCTGTTGCCCCCTAAAGATTTCCCAGTCCTCTAGTCTCCCACTGATCTTTGCTACTTTGTATGTTTTTTCCTTCAATTTGATACTCTCCCTTATTTCCTTAGATATCCACGGCCGATTTTCCCTCTTTCTACCGTCCTTCCTTTTTGTTGTTATAAACCTTTGCTGGGCACTGTGAAAAATCACTTGGAAGGTTCTCCACTGTTCTTCAACTGTTTCACCATAAAGTCTTTGCTCCCAGTCTACCTTAGCTAGTTCTTCTCTCATCCCATTGTAATCTCCTTTGTTTAAGCACAAAACACTAGTGCTTGATTTTACCTTCTCACCCTCCATCTGTATTTTAAATTCCACCATATTGTGATCGCTCCATCCGAGAGGATCCCTAACTATGAGATCCTGAATCAACCTGTCTCATTACACAGGACCAGATCTAGAACCGCTTGTTCCCTCGTAGGTTCCATTACACACTGTTCTCGGAAACTATCGCAGATACATTCTATAAACTCCTCCTCAAGGCTGCCTTGACCGACCTGGTTAAACCAATCGATATGCAGATTAAAATCCCCCATGATAACTGCTGTACCATTTCTACATGCATCCGTTATTTATTTGTTTATTGCCTGCCCCACCATAATATTACTAGTTGGTGGCCTATAGACTACTCCTATCAGTGACTTTTTCGCCTTACTATTCCTGATTTCCACCCAAATGGATTCAACCTTATCCTCCATAGCACCAATGTCATCCCTTACTATTGCCTGGATATCATCCTTAAATAACAGAGCTACACCACCTCCCTTACCATCCACCCTGTCCTTCCGAATAGTTTGATACCCTCGGATATTTAACTCCCAGTCGTGACCATCCTTTAACCACGTTTCAGTAATGGCCACTAAATCATAGTCATTCACGATGATTTGCGCCATCAACTCATTTACCTTATTCCGAATACTACGAGCATTCAGGTAAAGTACACTTATGTTGGCTTTTTTACCTCTGTTCTGAATCTTAACACCTCGATCAGTAACCTCTCCTAAGTTATATTTCCTCTTAACCTTTCTCCTAATTTTCCTTGTCGTTGAACCCATATCTTCCTGTAACAACCTGCCGCATTGCTTACCATTTATATTTTTACTTCCCGTTTTATTCCTTTTAGTATTCCTGGGCCTATTCACTGAGCTCCCCTCAGTCACTGTACCTTGTACTGTCGCCCTTTTTGATTTTTGACTATGGCTTCTCTGCCTTACACTTTCCCCCTTACTGCCTTTTGTTTCTGTCCCTGTTTTACTACCTTCCAACTTCCTGCATCGGTTCCCATCCCCCTGACACATTGATCGATTCAGGGGCCAAAAAGGGGCAGCAGCGAGGCCGTGGGAAAATGCGGTGGGCGTGGCACCAGAGCAGCGGCATCATTGCGTGAGGCCAGGATGGCGCCATGTCGTGTCATATTAAGTGCGCGATCGGCGCATAGGCCCCGAAGTGTGGAGATGGCTGAGACCCGCCGTGCCGCTCCCCGCTTCCGGGACACCGATCTCGAGACACTGCTAGACGCAGTCGAGGAGCGCAGGGCCATCCGTTGACCCAGACGTGGCCACCGGCAGCCGTGCAGCACCGTGAAGTGAGGATGGCGAGAGGTTGGCAAGGCGGTTAGCGCTGGGGGGCACACCCCCCACAGCACGACTGGCTGACGACTTTAATTACCAGGGGTGAATGGCGACGGCGTGATGGCCGTAGAATAGCGGGGGGCAGGGAGAATCACCGTTATTACCACCGCGGGCGATTCTCCGGCAGGCGCGGTGCGGACCTCGATGAAGCCGGTCTCGCCAGATGGGAGAATGGCGGACGGCGTTGGGCCGCGGGAAAAATTGGCATGAACGGCGATTCTCCCAAACAGAGCGGAGTGGGAGAATCGCGCAGAAAGTTCTGACGCCGTGTCAGAATTGGTGGACTTCTACGAAAGTCGCTCCCGGAGCAATTCAGGATCCGTTAATGGGTTAGCACCGGGTCCACGTAGAACACAATCAATTCCAATGCAAAACGGTGCGGATTCACCGGGTCCGTGATCGACACTCGGGGGGCTGACAAGCTGCTGCCGCACACACACATTACACTCCCCACACACACTCATCCCAGCCGCACACACACATTACACTCCCCACACACACTCATCCCAGCCACACACACACATTACACTCCCCACACACACTCATCCCAGCCGCACACACACATTACACTCCCCACACACACTCATCCCAGCCACACACACACATTACACTCCCCACTCACACTCATCCCAGCCGCACACACACATTACACTCCCCACACACGCTCACCCCAACTGCACACACGCATTACACTCCCCACACACACTCATCTGAGCTGCACATTCACATTACACTCCCCACACACACTCACCCCAGCCACACACACGTTACACTCCCCACACACACTCATCCCAGCCACACACACACATTACACTCCCCACACACACTCATCCCAGCCACACACACACATTACACTCCCCACACACACTCATCCCAGCCACACACACACATTACACTCCCCACTCACACTCATCCCAGCCGCACACACACATTACACTCCCCACACACGCTCACCCCAACTGCACACACGCATTACACTCCCCACACACACTCATCCCAGCCGCACACACACATTACACTCCCCACACATACTCATCCCAGCCACACACGCATTACACTCCCCACACACACTCATCCCAGCCGCGCACACACATTACACTCCCCACACACACTCATCTCAGCCGCACACACACATTACACTCCCCACACACACTCATCTGAGCTGCGCACACACATTACACTCCCCACACACACTCATCCCAGCCGCACACACACATTACACTCCCCACACACACTCACCCCAGCCACACACACATTACACTCCCCACAAACACTCATCCCAGCCGCACACACACTTTATACTCCCCACACACACTCATCCCAGCCCCACACACACATTACACTCCCCACACACACTCACCACAGCCACACACACATTACAGTCCCCACACACACTCATCTGAGCTGCACACACACATTACACTCCCCACACACACACATCCCAGCCGCACACACACATTACACTCCCCACACACACTCATCCCAGCCGCACACACACATTACACTCCCCACACACACTCCTCCCAGCCACACACACCTTACACCCCCACACACACTCATCCCAGCCGCACACACACATTACACTCCCCACACACACTCACCCCAGCCGCATACACACATTACACTCCCCACACACACTCATACCAGCCGCACACGCATTACACTCCCCACACACACTGCTCCCAGCCGCACACACACATTACACTCCCCACACACACTCATCCCAGACGCACACACACATTACACTCCCCACACACACTCATCCCAGCAACACACACATTACACTCCCCTCACACACTCATCCCAGCCGCACACACACATTGCACACCCCACACACACTCACCCCAGCCGCACACACACATTACACTCCCCACACACACTCATCCCAGCCGCACACACACATTACACTCCGCACACACACTCATCCCAGCCGCACACACACATTACACACCACACACACACTCACCCCAGCTGCACACACACATTACACTCCCCACACACACATTACACTCCCCACACACACTCATCCCAGCCGTACACACACATTACACTCCCCACACACACTCATCCCAGCCGCACACACACATTACACTCCCCAAAGAACAAACAAAGAACAAAGAAATGTACAGCACAGGAACAGGCCCTTCGGCCCTCCAAGCCCGTGCCGACCATACTGCCCGACTAAACTACAATCTTCTACACTTCCTGGGTCCGTATCCTTCTATTCCCATCCTATTCATATATTTGTCAAGATGCCCCTTAAATATCCCTATCGTCCCTGCTTCCACTACCTCCTCCGGTAGCGAGTTCCAGGTACCCACTACCCTCTGCATAAAAAACTTGCCTCGTACATCTACTCTAAACCTTGCCCCTCTCACCTTAAACCTATGCCCCCTAGTAATTGACCCCTCTACCCTGGGGAAAAGCCTCTGACTATCCACTCTGTCTATGCCCCTCATAATTTTGTATACCTCTATCAGGTCGCCCCTCAACCTCCTTCGTTCCAGTGAGAACAAACCGAGTTTATTCAACCGCTCCTCATAGCTTATGCCCTCCATACCAGGCAACATTCTGGTAAATCTCTTCTGCACCCTCTCTAAAGCCTCCACATCCTTCTGGTAGTGTGCCGACCAGAATTGAACACTATACTCCAAGTGTGGCCTAACTAAGGTTCTATACAGCTGCAACATGACCTGCCAATTCTTATACTCAATGCCCCAGCCAATGAAGGCCAGCATGCCGTATGCCTTCTTGACTACCTTCTCCACCTGTGTTGCCCCTTTCAATGACCTGTGGACCTGTACTCCTAGATCTCTTTGACTTTCAATACTCTTGAGGGTTCTACCATTCACTGTATATTCCCTACCTGCATTAGCCCTTCCAAAATGCATTACCTCACATTTGTCCGGATTAAACTCCATCTGCCATCTCTCCGCCCAAGTCTCCAAACAATCTAAATCCTGCTGTATCCTCAGACAGTCCTCATCGCTATCCGCAATTCCACCAACCTTTGTGTCGTCTGCAAACTTACTAATCAGACCAGTTACATTTTCCTCCAAATCATTTATATATACTACAAAGAGCAAAGGTCCCAGCACTGATCCCTGTGGAACACCACTGGTCACAGCCCTCCAATTAGAAAAGCATCCCTCCATTGCTACCCTCTGCCTTCTATGGCCTAGCCAGTTCTGTATCTACCTTGCCAGTTCACCCCTGATCCCGTGTGACTTCACCTTTTGTACTAGTCTACCATGAGGGACCTTGTCAAAGGCCTTACTGAAGTCCATATAGACAACATCTACTGCCCTACCTGCATCAATCATCTTAGTGAATACCTCGAAAAACTCTATCAAGTTAGTGAGACACGACCTCCCCTTCACAAAACCGTGCTGCCTCTCACTAATACGTCCATTTGCTTCCAAATGGGAGTAGATCCTGTCTCGAAGAATTCTCTCCAGTAATTTCCCTACCACTGAAGTAAGGCTCACCGGCCTGTAGTTCCCGGGATTATCCTTGCTACCCTTCTTAAACAGAGGAACAACATTGGCTATTCTCCAGTCCTCCGGGACATCCCCTGAAGACAGCGAGGATCCAAAGATTTCTGTCAAGGCCTCAGCAATTTCCTCTCCAGCCTCCTTCAGTATTCTGGGGTAGATCCCATCAGGCCCTGGGGACTTATCTACCTTAATATTTTTTAAGACACCCAACACCTCGTCTTTTTGGATCACAATGTGACCCAGGCTATCTACACACCCTTCTCCAGACTCAACATCTACCAATTCCTTCTCTTTGGTGAATACTGATGCAAAGTATTCATTTAGTACCTCCCCCATTTCCTCTGGCTCCACACATAGATTCCCTTGCCTATCCTTCAGTGGGCCAACCCTTTCCCTGGCTACCCTCTTGCTTTTTATGTACGTGTAAAAAGCCTTGGGATTTTCCTTAACCCTATTTGCCAATGACTTTTCATGACCCCTTCTAGCCCTCCTGACTCCTTGCTTAAGTTCCTTCCTACTCTCCTTATATGCCACACAGGCTTCGTCTGTTCCCAGCCTTTTAGCCCTGACAAATGCCTCCTTTTTCTTTTTGACGAGGCCTACAATATCACTCGTCATCCAAGGTTCCCGAAAATTGCCGTATTTATCTTTCTTCCTCACAGGAACATGCCTGTCCTGTATTCCTTTCAACTGACACTTGAAAGCCTCCCACATGTCAGATGTTGATTTGCCCTCAAACATCCGCCCCCAATCTATGTTCTTCAGTTCCCGCCTAATATTGTTATAATTAGCCTTCCCCCAATTTAGCACATTCATCCTCGGACCACTCTTATCCTTGTCCACCAGTACTTTAAAACTTACTGAATTGTGGTCACTGTTACCAAAATGCTCCCCTACTGAAACATCTACCACCTGGCTGGGCTCATTCCCCAATACCAGGTCCAGTACCGCCCCTTCCCTAGTTGGACTGTCTACATATTGTTTTAAGAAGCCCTCCTGGATGCTCCTTACTAACTCCGCCCCGTCTAAGCCCCTGGCACTAAGTGAGTCACAGTCAATATTGGGGAAGTTGAAGTCTCCCATCACCACAACCCTGTTGTTTTTACTCTTTTCCAAAATCTGTCTACCTATCTGCTCCTCTATCTCCCGCTGGCTGTTGGGAGGCCTGTAGTATACCCCCAACATTGTGACTGCACCCTTCTTATTCCTGATCTCTACCCATATAGCCTCACTGCCCTCTGAGGTGTCCTCTCGCAGTATAGCTGTGATATTCTCCCGAACAAGTAGCGCAACTCCGCCTCCCCTTTTACATCCCCCTCTATCCCGCCTGAAACATCTAAATCCTGGAACGTTTAGCTGCCAATCCTGCCCTTCCCTCAACCAGGTCTCTGTAATGGCAACAACATCATAGTTCCAAGTAGTAATCCAAGCTCTAAGTTCATCTGCCTTACCCGTAATGCTCCTTGCATTAAAACATAGGCACTTCAGGCCACCAGACCCGCTGTGTTCAGCAACTTCTCCCCGTCTGCTCTGCCTCAGAGCCACACTGTCCCTATTCCCTAGTTCTCCCTCAATGCTCTCACCTTCTGACCTATTGCTCCCGTGCCCACCCCCCTGCCATACTAGTTTAAACCCTCCCACACACACTCATCACAGCCGCACACACATTACACTCCCCACACACACTCATCCCAGCCGCACACACACATTACACTCCCCACACACACTCACCCCAGCCACACACACATTGCACACCCCACACACACTCATCTGAGCTGCACACACACATTACACTCCCCACACACACTCATCCCAGCCGCACACACACATTACACTCCCCACACACACTCACCCCCAGCCAAACACACATTACACTCCCCACACACACTCATCCCAGCCGCACACACACTTTACACTCCCCACACACACTCATCCCAGCCCCACACACACATTACACTCCCCACACACACTCACCCCAGCCACACACACATTACACTCCCCACACACACTCATCTGAGCTGCACACACATATTACACTCCCCACACACACTCATCCCAGCCGCACACACACATTACACTCCCCACACACACTCACCCCAGCCAAACACACATTACACTCCCCACACACACTCATCCCAGCCGCACACACACTTTACACTCCCCACACACACTCATCCCAGCCCCACACACACATTACACTCCCCATACACACTCACCCCAGCCACACACACATTACACTCCCCACACACACTCATCTGAGCTGCACACACATATTACACTCCCCACACACACTCATCCCAGCCGCACACACACATTACACTCCCCACACACACTCATCCCAGCCGCACACACACATTACACTCCCCACACACACTCATTCCAGCCACACACACATTAGACTCCCCACACACACTCATCCCAGCCGCACACACACATTACACTCCCCACACACACTCATCCCAGCCACACACACATTACACTCCCCACACACACTCATCCCAGCCGCACACACATATTACACTCCCCATACACACTCATCCCAGTCACACACACATTACTCTCCCCACACGCTCTCATCCCAGCCACACACACATTACACTCCCCACACACACTCATCCCAGCCGCACACACACATTAGACTCCCCACACACACTCATCCCAGCCACACACACATTACTCTCCCCACACACACTCATCCCAGCCGCACACATATTACACTCCCCACACACACTCATCCCAGCCGCACACACATATCACGCTCCCCACACACACTCATCCCAGCCACACACACATTACACTCCCCACACACACTCATCCCAGCCGCACACACACATTACACTCCCCACACACACTCATCCCAGCCGCACACACACATTACACTCCCCACACACACTCATCCCAGCCGCACACACACATTACACTCCCCACACACACTCATCCCAGCTGCACACACACATTACACTCCCCACACACACATTCCAGCCGCACACACACATTACACTCCCCACACACACTCATCCCAGCCTCACACATACATTTCACTCCCCACACACACTCATCCCAGCCGCACACACACATTAGACTCCCCACACACACTCATCCCAGCCGCACACACACATTACACTCCCCACACACACTCATCCCAGCCGCACACACACATTACACTCCCCACACACACTCAACGCAGCCGCACACACACATTACACTCCCCACACACACTCATCCTAGCCACACACACACATTACACTCCCCTCACACACTCATCCCAGCCGCACACACACATTACACTCCCCACACACACTCATCCCAGCCACACTCACATTACACTCCCCACACACACTCATCCCAGCCGCACACACACATTACACTCCCCACACACACTTATCCCAGCCGCACACACACATTACACTCCCCACACACACTCATCCCAGCCGCGCACACACATTACACTCCCCACACACACTCAACGCAGCCGCACACACACATTACACTCCCCACACACACTCATCCTAGCCACACACACACATTACACTCCCCACACACACTCATCCCAGCCGCACACACACATTACACTCCCCACACACACTCATCCCAGCCGCACACACACATTACACTCCCCACACACACTCATCCCAGCTGCACACACACATTACACTCCCCACACACACATTCCAGCCGCACACACACATTACACTCCCCACACACACTCATCCCAGCCTCACACATACATTTCACTCCCCACACACACTCATCCCAGCCGCACACACACATTACACTCCCCACACACACTCATCCCAGCCACACTCACATTACACTCCCCACACACACTCATCCCAGCCGCAAACACACATTACACTCCCCACACACACTCATCCCAGACACACACACACATTACACTCCCCACACACACTCATCCCAGCCGCGCGCACACATTACACTCCCCGCACACACTCATCGCAGCCGCACACACATTACTCTCCCCACATACACACCCATCCCAGCCGCACACACATTACACTCCCCACACACACTCATCCCAGCCTCACACATACATTTCACTCCCCACACACACTCATCCCAGCCGCACACACACATTACACTCCCCACACACACTCATCCCAGCCACACTCACATTACACTCCCCACACACACTCATCCCAGCCGCAAACACACATTACACTCCCCACACACACTCATCCCAGACACACACACACATTACACTCCCCACACACACTCATCCCAGCCGCGCGCACACATTACACTCCCCGCACACACTCATCGCAGCCGCACACACATTACTCTCCCCACATACACACCCATCCCAGCCGCACAGACACATTACACACCCCACACACACTCATCCCAGCCACACACACATTACACTCCCCACACACACACTCATCCCAGCCGCACACACACATCACACTCCCCACACACACTCATCCCAGCCGCACACACACATTACACTCCCCACACACACTCATCCCAGCCGCACACACACATTACACTCCCCACACACACTCATCCCAGCCGCACACACACATTACTCTCCCCACACGCACTCATCCCAGCCACACACACATTACACTCCCCACACACACTCATCCCAGCCGCACACACACATTAGACTCCCCACACACACTCATCCCAGCCACACACACATTACTCTCCCCAAACACACTCATCCCAGCCGCACACATATTACACTCCCCACACACACTCATCCCAGCCGCACACACACATCACGCTCCCCACACACACTCATCCCAGCCGCACACACACATTACACTCCCCACACACACTCACCCCAGCCACACACACATTGCACACCCCACACACACTCATCTGAGCTGCACACACACATTACACTCCCCACACACACTCATCCCAGCCGCACACACACATTACACTCCCCACACACACTCACCCCAGCCAAACACACATTACACTCCCCACACACACTCATCCCAGCCGCACACACACTTTACACTCCCCACACACACTCATCCCAGCCCCACACACACATTACACTCCCCACACACACTCACCCCAGCCACATACACATTACACTCCCCACACACACTCATCTGAGCTGCACACACATATTACACTCCCCACACACACTCATCCCAGCCGCACACACACATTACACTCCCCACACACACTCACCCCAGCCAAACACACATTACACTCCACACACACACTCATCCCAGCCGCACACACACTTTACACTCCCCACACACACTCATCCCAGCCCCACACACACATTACACTCCCCACACACACTCACCCCAGCCACACACACATTACACTCCCCACACACACTCATCTGAGCTGCACACACATATTACACTCCCCACACACACTCATCCCAGCCGCACACACACATTACACACCCCACACACACTCATCCCAGCCACACACACATTACACTCCCCACACACACACTCATCCCAGCCGCACACACACATCACACTCCCCACACACACTCATCCCAGCCGCACACACACATTACACTCCCCACACACACTCATCCCAGCCGCACACACACATTACACTCCCCACACACACTCATCCCAGCCGCACACACACATTACTCTCCCCACACGCACTCATCCCAGCCACACACACATTACACTCCCCACACACACTCATCCCAGCCGCACACACACATTAGACTCCCCACACACACTCATCCCAGCCACACACACATTACTCTCCCCAAACACACTCATCCCAGCCGCACACATATTACACTCCCCACACACACTCATCCCAGCCGCACACACACATCACGCTCCCCACACACACTCATCCCAGCCGCACACACACATTACACTCCCCACACACACTCACCCCAGCCACACACACATTGCACACCCCACACACACTCATCTGAGCTGCACACACACATTACACTCCCCACACACACTCATCCCAGCCGCACACACACATTACACTCCCCACACACACTCACCCCAGCCAAACACACATTACACTCCCCACACACACTCATCCCAGCCGCACACACACTTTACACTCCCCACACACACTCATCCCAGCCCCACACACACATTACACTCCCCACACACACTCACCCCAGCCACATACACATTACACTCCCCACACACACTCATCTGAGCTGCACACACATATTACACTCCCCACACACACTCATCCCAGCCGCACACACACATTACACTCCCCACACACACTCACCCCAGCCAAACACACATTACACTCCACACACACACTCATCCCAGCCGCACACACACTTTACACTCCCCACACACACTCATCCCAGCCCCACACACACATTACACTCCCCACACACACTCATCCCAGCCCCACACACACATTACACTCCCCACACACACTCACCCCAGCCACACACACATTACACTCCCCACACACACTCATCTGAGCTGCACACACATATTACACTCCCCACACACACTCATCCCAGCCGCACACACACATTACACTCCCCACACACACTCATCCCAGCCGCACACACACATTACACTCCCCACACACACTCATTCCAGCCACACACACATTAGACTCCCCACACACACTCATCCCAGCCGCACACACACATTACACTCCCCACACACACTCATCCCAGCCACACACACATTACACTCCCCACACACACTCATCCCAGCCGCACACACATATTACACTCCCCATACACACTCATCCCAGCCACACACACATTACTCTCCCCACACGCTCTCATCCCAGCCACACACGCATTACACTCCCCACACACACTCATCCCAGCCGCACACACACATTAGACTCCCCACACACACTCATCCCAGCCACACACACATTACTCTCCCCACACACACTCATCCCAGCCGCACACATATTACACTCCCCACACACACTCATCCCAGCCGCACACACACATCACGCTCCCCACACACACTCATCCCAGCCACACACACATTACACTCCCCACACACACTCATCCCAGCCGCACACACACATTACACTCCCCACACACACTCATCCCAGCCGCACACACACATTAGACTCCCCACACACACTCATCCCAGCCACACACACATTACTCTCCCCACACACACTCATCCCAGCCGCACACATATTACACTCCCCACACACACTCATCCCAGCCGCACACACATATCATGCTCCCCACACACACTCATCCCAGCCACACACACATTACACTCCCCACACACACTCATCCCAGCCGCACACACACATTACACTCCCCACACACACTCATCCCAGCCGCACACACACATTACACTCCCCACACACACTCATCCCAGCCGCACACACACATTACACTCCCCACACACACATTCCAGCCGCACACACACATTACACTCCCCACACACACATTCCATCCGCACACACATTACACACCCCACACACACTCATCCCAGCCGCACGCACACATTACACTCCCCACACACACTCATCCCAGCCGCACACACAGATTACACTCCCCACACACACTCATCCCAGCCGCACACACACATTACACTCCCCACACACACTCATTCCAGCTGCACACTCACATTACACTCCCCACACACACATTCCAGCCGCACACACACATTACACTCCCCACACACACTCATCCCAGCCTCACACATACATTTCACTCCCCACACACACTCATCCCAGCCGCACACACACATTACACTCCCCACACACACTCATCCCAGCCTCACACACACATTACACTCCCCACACACACTCATCCCAGCCGCACACACACATTACACTCCCCACACACACTCAACGCAGCCGCACACACACATTACACTCCCCACACACACTCATCCTAGCCACACACACACATTACACTCCCCTCACACACTCATCCCAGCCGCACACACACATTACACTCCCCACACACACTCATCCCAGCCACACTCACATTACACTCCCCACACACACTCATCCCAGCCGCACACACACATTACACTCCCCACACACACTCATCCCAGCCGCACACACACATTACACTCCCCACACACACTCATCCCAGCCGCGCACACACATTACACTCCCCACACACACTCAACGCAGCCGCACACACACATTACACTCCCCACACACACTCATCCTAGCCACACACACACATTACACTCCCCACACACACTCATCCCAGCCGCACACACACATTACACACCCCACACACACTCATCCCAGCCGCACACACACATTACACTCCCCACACACACTCATCCCAGCTGCACACACACATTACACTCCCCACACACACATTCCAGCCGCACACACACATAACACTCCCCACACACACTCATCCCAGCCTTACACATACATTTCACTCCCCACACACACTCATCCCAGCCGCACACACACATTACACTCCCCACACACACTCATCCCAGCCACACTCACATTGCACTCCCCACACACACTCATCCCAGCCGCACACACACATTACACTCCCCACACACACTCATCCCAGACACACACACACATTACACTCCCCACACACTCATCCCAGCCGCGCGCACACATTACACTCCCCGCACACACTCATCCCAGCCGCACACACATTACTCTCCCCACATACACACCCATCCCAGCCGCACACACATTACACTCCCCACACACACTCATCCCAGCCGCACACACACATCACACTCCCCACACACACTCATCCCAGCCACACACACATTACACTCCCCACACACACACTCATCCCAGCCGCACACACACATCACACTCCCCACACACACTCATCCCAGCCGCACACACACATTACACTCCCCACACACACTCATCCCAGCCGCACACACATTACACTCCCCACACACACTCATCCCAGCCGCACGCACACATTACTCTCCCCACACACACTCATCCCAGCCACACACACATTACACTCCCCACACACACTCATCCCAGCCGCACACACACATTACACTCCCCACACACACTCATCCCAGCCGCACACACACATTACACTCCCCACACACACTCATCCCAGCCGCACACACACATTACACTCCCCACACACACTCATCCCAGCTGCACACACACATTACACTCCCCACACACACATTCCAGCCGCACACACACATTACACTCCCCACACACGCTCATCCCAGCCTCACACATACATTTCACTCCCCACACACACTCATCCCAGCCGCACACACACATTACACTCCCCACACACACTCATCCCAGCCGCACACACACATTACACTCCCCACACACACTCATCCCAGCCGCACACACACATTACACTCCCCACACACACTCATCCCAGCCGCACACACACATTACACTCCCCACACACACTCATCCCAGCCACACTCACATTACACTCCCCACACACACTCATCCCAGCCGCACACACACATTACACTCCCCACACACACTCATCCCAGCCGCACACACACATTACACTCCCCACACACACTCATCCCAGCCGCGCACACACATTACACTCCCCACACACACTCAACGCAGCCGCACACACACATTACACTCCCCACACACACTCATCCTAGCCACACACACACATTACACTCCCCACACACACTCATCCCAGCCGCACACACACATTACACTCCCCACACACACTCATCCCAGCCGCACACACACATTACACTCCCCACACACACTCATCCCAGCTGCACACACACATTACACTCCCCACACACACATTCCAGCCGCACACACACATTACACTCCCCACACACACTCATCCCAGCCTCACATATACATTTCACTCCCCACACACACTCATCCGAGCCGCACACACACATTACACTCCCCACACACACTCATCCCAGCCACACTCACATTACACTCCCCACACACACTCATCCCAGCCGCACACACACATTACACTCCCCACACACACTCATCCCAGCCGCGCACACACATTACACTCCCCACACACACTCATCCCAGCCGCACACACACATTACACTCCCCACACACACTCATCCCAGCCGCGCGCACACATTACACTCCCCGCACACACTCATCCCAGCCGCACACACATTACACTCCCCACACACACTCATCCCAGCCGCACACACACATCACACTCCCCACACACACTCATCCCAGCCACACACACATTTCACTCCCCACACACACACTCATCCCAGCCGCACACACACATCACACTCCCCACACACACTCATCCCAGCCGCACACACACATTACACTCCCCACACACACTCATCCCAGCCGCACACACACATTACACTCCCCACACACACTCATCCCAGCCGCACACACACATTACACTCCCCACACACACTCATCCCAGCCGCACACACACATTACATTCCCCACACACACTCATCCCAGCCACACACACACATTACACTCCCCACACACACTCATCCCAGCCGTACACACACATTACACTCCCCACACACACTCATCCCAGCCGCACACACACATTACACTCACCACACACACTCATCCCAGCCACACACACACATTACACTCCCCACACACACTCATCCCAGCCGCACACACACATTACACTCCCCACACACACTCATCCCAGCCACACACACACATTACACTCCCCACACACACTCATCCCAGCCACACACACACATTACACTCCCCACACACACTCATCCCAGCCGCACACACACATTACACTCCCCACACACACTCATCCCAGCCACACACACATTACACTCCCCACACACACTCATCCCAGCCGCACACACACATTACACTCCCCACACACACTCATCCCAGCCGCACACACACATTACACTCCCCACACACACTCATCCCAGCCACACACACACATTACACTCCCCACACACTCTCATCCCAGCCGCGCACACACATTACACTCCCCGCACACACTCATCCCAGCCGCACACACATTACACTCCCCACACACACTCATCCCAGCCGCACACACATTACACTCCCCACACACACTCATCCCAGCCACACACACATTACACTCCCCACACACACTCATCCCAGCCGCGCGCACACATCACACTCCCCGGACACACTCATCCCAGCCACACACACACATTACACTCCCCACACACACTCATCCCAGCCACACACACATTACATTCCCCACACACACTCATCCCAGCCGCACACACACATTAAACTCGCCACACACACTCATCCCAGCCACACACACACATTACACTCCCCACACACACTCATCCCAGCCGCACACACACATTACACTCCCCACACACACTCATCCCAGCCGCACACACACATTACACTCCCCACACACACTCATCCCAGCCACACACACATTACACTCCCCACACACACTCATCCCAGCCGCACACACACATTACACTCCCGACACACACTCATCCCAGCCGCACACACACATTACACTCCCCACACACACTCATCCCAGCCGCACACACACATTACACTCCCCACACACACTCATCCCAGCCACACACACATTACACTCCCCACACACACTCATCCCAGCCGCACACACACATTACACTCCCGACACACACTCATCCCAGCCGCACACACACATTACACTCCCCCCACACACTCATCCCAGCCTCACACACACATTACACTCCCCACACACACTCAACCCAGCCGCACACACACATTACACTCCCCAGACACACTCATCCCAGCCACACACACATTACACTCCCCACACACACTCATCCCAGCCGCACACACACTTTACACTCCCCACACACACTCATCCCAGCCACACACACACATTACACTCCCCACACACACTCATCCCAGCCGTACACACACATTACACTCCCCACACACACTCATCCCAGCCGCACACACACATTACACTCCCCACACACACTCATCCCAGCCACACACACACATTACACTCCCCACACACACTCATCCCAGCCGCACACACACATTACACTCCCCACACACACTCATCCCAGCCACACACACACATTACACTCCCCACACACACTCATCCCAGCCGCACACACACATTACACTCCCCACACACACTCATCCCAGCCGCACACACACATTACACTCCCCACACACACTCATCCCAGCCACACACACATTACACTCCCCACACACACTCATCCCAGCCGCACACGCACATTACACTCCCCACACACACTCATCCCAGCCGCACACACACATTACACTCCCCACACACACTCATCCCAGCCGCACACACACATTACTCTCCCCACACGCACTCATCCCAGCCACACACACATTACACTCCCCACACACACTCATCCCAGCCGCACACACACATCATGCTCCCCACACACACTCATCCCAGCCACACACACATTACACTCCCCACACACACTCATCCCAGCCGCACACACACATTACACTCCCCACACACACTCATCCCAGCCGCACACACACATTAGACTCCCCACACACACTCATCCCAGCCACACACACATTACTCTCCCCACACACACTCATCCCAGCCGCACACATATTACACTCCCCACACACACTCATCCCAGCCGCACACACACATCACGCTCCCCACACACACTCATCCCAGCCACACACACACATTACACTCCCCACACACACTCATCCCAGCCGCACACACACATTACACTCCCCACACACACTCATCCCAGCCGCACACACACATTACACTCCCCACACACACTCATCCCAGCCGCACACACACATTACACTCCCCACACACACTCATCCCAGCCGCACACACACATTACACTCCCCACACACACCATCCCAGCCGCACACACACATTACACTCCCCACACAAACTCAACGCAGCCGCACACACACATTACACTCCCCACACACACTCATCCTAGCCACACACACACATTACACTCCCCACACACACTCATCCCAGCCGCACACACACATTACACTCCCCACACACACTCATCCCAGCCGCACACACACATTACACTCCCCACACACACTCATCCCAGCTGCACACACACATTACACTCCCCACACACACATTCCAGCCGCACACACACATTACACTCCCCACACACACTCATCCCAGCCTCACATATACATTTCACTCCCCACACACACTCATCCCAACCGCACACACACATTACACTCCCCACACACACTCATCCCAGCCACACTCACATTACACTCCCCACACACACTCATCCCAGCCGCACACACACATTTCACTCCCCACATACACTCATCCCAGACACACACACACATTACACTCCCCACACACACTCATCCCAGCCGCGCGCACACATTACACTCCCCGCACACACTCATCCCAGCCGCACACACATTACACTCCCCACACACACTCATCCCAGCCGCACACACACATCACACTCCCCACACACACTCATCCCAGCCACACACACATTTCACTCCCCACACACACACTCATCCCAGCCGCACACACACATCACACTCCCCACACACACTCATCCCAGCCGCACACACACATTACACTCCCCACACACACTCATCCCAGCCGCACACACACATTACACTCCCCACACACACTCATCCCAGCCGCACACACACATTACACTCCCCACACACACTCATCCCAGCCGCTCACACACATTACATTCCCCACACACACTCATCCCAGCCACACACACACATTACACTCCCCACACACACTCATCCCAGCCGTACACACACATTACACTCCCCACACACACTCATCCCAGCCGCACACACACATTACACTCCCCACACACACTCATCCCAGCCACACACACACATTACACTCCCCACACACACTCATCCCAGCCGCACACACACATTACACTCCCCACACACACTCATCCCAGCCACACACACTCATTACACTCCCCACACACACTCATCCCAGCCGCACACACACATTACACTCCCCACACACACTCATCCCAGCCGCACACACACATTACACTCCCCACACACACTCATCCCAGCCACACACACATTACACACCCCACACACACTCATCCCAGCCGCACACACACATTACACTCCCCACACACACTCATCCCAGCCGCACACACACATTACACTCCCCACACACACTCATCCCAGCCACACACACACATTACACTCCCCACACACTCTCATCCCAGCCGCGCACACACATTACACTCCCCGCACACACTCATCCCAGCCGCACACACATTACACTCCCCACACACACTCATCCCAGCCGCACACACATTACACTCCCCACACACACTCATCCCAGCCACACACACATTACACTCCCCACACACACTCATCCCAGCCGCGCGCACACATTACACTCCCCGGACACACTCATCCCAGCCACACACACACATTACACTCCCCACACACACTCATCCCAGCCGCACACATATTACACTCCCCACACACACTCATCCCAGCCGCACACACACATCATGCTCCCCACACACACTCATCCCAGCCACACACACATTACACTCCCCACACACACTCATCCCAGCCGCACACACACATTACACTCCCCACACACACTCATCCCAGCCGCACACACACATTACACTCCCCACACACACTCATCCCAGCCGCACACACACATTAGACTCCCCACACACACTCATCCCAGCCACACACACATTACACTCCCCACACACACTCATCCCAGCCGCACACACACATTACACTCCCCACACACACTCATCCCAGCCACACACACATTACACTCCCCACACACACTCATCCCAGCCGCACACGCACATTACACTCCCCACACACACTCATCCCAGCCGCACACACACATTACACTCCCCACACACACTCATCCCAGCCGCACACACACATTACTCTCCCCACACGCACTCATCCCAGCCACACACACATTACACTCCCCACACACACTCATCCCAGCCGCACACACACATCATGCTCCCCACACACACTCATCCCAGCCACACACACATTACACTCCCCACACACACTCATCCCAGCCGCACACACACATTACACTCCCCACACACACTCATCCCAGCCGCACACACACATTAGACTCCCCACACACACTCATCCCAGCCGCACACACACATTACACTCCCCACACACACTCATCCCAGCCGCACACATATTACACTCCCCACACACACTCATCCCAGCCGCACACACATTACACTCCCCACACACACTCATCCCAGCCGCACACACACATTACTCTCCCCACACACACTCATCCCAGCCGCACACATATTACACTCCCCACACACACTCATCCCAGCCGCACACACACATCACGCTCCCCACACACACTCATCCCAGCCACACACACATTACACTCCCCACACACACTCATCCCAGCCGCACACACACATTACACTCCCCACACACACTCATCCCAGCCGCACACACACATTACACTCCCCACACACACTCATCCCAGCCGCACACACACATTACACTCCCCACACACACTCATCCCAGCTGCACACACACATTACACTCCCCACACACACATTCCAGCCGCACACACACATTACACTCCCCACACAAACTCATCCCAGCCTCACACATACATTTCACTCCCCACACACACTCATCCCAGCCGCACACACACATTACACTCCCCACACACACTCATCCCAGCCGCACACACACATTACACTCCCCACACACACTCATCCCAGCCGCACACACACATTACACTCCCCACACACACTCATCCCAGCCGCACACACACATTACACTCCCCACACACACTCATCCCAGCCACACTCACATTACACTCCCCACACACACTCATCCCAGCCGCACACACACATTACACTCCCCACACACACTCATCCCAGCCGCACACACACATTACACTCCCCACACACACTCATCCCAGCCGCGCACACACATTACACTCCCCACACACACTCAACGCAGCCGCACACACACATTACACTCCCCACACACACTCATCCTAGCCACACACACACATTACACTCCCCACACACACTCATCCCAGCCGCACACACACATTACACTCCCCACACACACTCATCCCAGCCGCACACACACATTACACTCCCCACACACACTCATCCCAGCTGCACACACACATTACACTCCCCACACACACATTCCAGCCGCACACACACATTACACTCCCCACACACACTCATCCCAGCCTCACATATACATTTCACTCCCCACACACACTCATCCCAACCGCACACACACATTACACTCCCCACACACACTCATCCCAGCCACACTCACATTACACTCCCCACACACACTCATCCCAGCCGCACACACACATTTCACTCCCCACATACACTCATCCCAGACACACACACACATTACACTCCCCACACACACTCATCCCAGCCGCGCGCACACATTACACTCCCCGCACACACTCATCCCAGCCGCACACACATTACACTCCCCACACACACTCATCCCAGCCGCACACACACATCACACTCCCCACACACACTCATCCCAGCCACACACACATTTCACTCCCCACACACACACTCATCCCAGCCGCACACACACATCACACTCCCCACACACACTCATCCCAGCCGCACACACACATTACACTCCCCACACACACTCATCCCAGCCGCACACACACATTACACTCCCCACACACACTCATCCCAGCCGCACACACACATTACACTCCCCACACACACTCATCCCAGCCGCTCACACACATTACATTCCCCACACACACTCATCCCAGCCACACACACACATTACACTCCCCACACACACTCATCCCAGCCGTACACACACATTACACTCCCCACACACACTCATCCCAGCCGCACACACACATTACACTCCCCACACACACTCATCCCAGCCACACACACACATTACACTCCCCACACACACTCATCCCAGCCGCACACACACATTACACTCCCCACACACACTCATCCCAGCCACACACACTCATTACACTCCCCACACACACTCATCCCAGCCGCACACACACATTACACTCCCCACACACACTCATCCCAGCCGCACACACACATTACACTCCCCACACACACTCATCCCAGCCACACACACATTACACACCCCACACACACTCATCCCAGCCGCACACACACATTACACTCCCCACACACACTCATCCCAGCCGCACACACACATTACACTCCCCACACACACTCATCCCAGCCACACACACACATTACACTCCCCACACACTCTCATCCCAGCCGCGCACACACATTACACTCCCCGCACACACTCATCCCAGCCGCACACACATTACACTCCCCACACACACTCATCCCAGCCGCACACACATTACACTCCCCACACACACTCATCCCAGCCACACACACATTACACTCCCCACACACACTCATCCCAGCCGCGCGCACACATTACACTCCCCGGACACACTCATCCCAGCCACACACACACATTACACTCCCCACACACACTCATCCCAGCCGCACACATATTACACTCCCCACACACACTCATCCCAGCCGCACACACACATCATGCTCCCCACACACACTCATCCCAGCCACACACACATTACACTCCCCACACACACTCATCCCAGCCGCACACACACATTACACTCCCCACACACACTCATCCCAGCCGCACACACACATTAGACTCCCCACACACACTCATCCCAGCCACACACACATTACTCTCCCCACACACACTCATCCCAGCCGCACACATATTACACTCCCCACACACACTCATCCCAGCCGCACACACACATCACGCTCCCCACACACACTCATCCCAGCCACACACACATTACACTCCCCACACACACTCATCCCAGCCGCACACACACATTACACTCCCCACACACACTCATCCCAGCCGCACACACACATTACACTCCCCACACACACTCATCCCAGCCGCACACACACATTACACTCCCCACACACACTCATCCCAGCTGCACACACACATTACACTCCCCACACACACATTCCAGCCGCACACACACATTACACTCCCCACACACACTCATCCCAGCCTCACACATACATTTCACTCCCCACACACACTCATCCCAGCCGCACACACACATTACACTCCCCACACACACTCATCCCAGCCGCACACACACATTACACTCCCCACACACACTCATCCCAGCCGCACACACACATTACACTCCCCACACACACTCATCCCAGCCGCACACACACATTACACTCCCCACACACACTCATCCCAGCCACACTCACATTACACTCCCCACACACACTCATCCCAGCCGCACACAGACATTACACTCCCCACACACACTCATCCCAGCCGCACACACACATTACACTCCCCACACACACTCATCCCAGCCGCGCACACACATTACACTCCCCACACACACTCAACGCAGCCGCACACACACATTACACTCCCCACACACACTCATCCTAGCCACACACACACATTACACTCCCCACACACACTCATCCCAGCCGCACACACACATTACACTCCCCACACACACTCATCCCAGCCGCACACACACATTACACTCCCCACACACACTCATCCCAGCTGCACACACACATTACACTCCCCACACACACATTCCAGCCGCACACACACATTACACTCCCCACACACACTCATCCCAGCCTCACATATACATTTCACTCCCCACACACACTCATCCCAGCCGCACACACACATTACACTCCCCACACACACTCATCCCAGCCACACTCACATTACACTCCCCACACACACTCATCCCAGCCGCACACACACATTTCACTCCCCACACACACTCATCCCAGACACACACACACATTACACTCCCCACACACACTCATCCCAGCCGCGCGCACACATTACACTCCCCGCACACACTCATCCCAGCCGCACACACATTACACTCCCCACACACACTCATCCCAGCCGCACACACACATCACACTCCCCACACACACTCATCCCAGCCACACACACATTTCACTCCCCACACACACACTCATCCCAGCCGCACACACACATCACACTCCCCACACACACTCATCCCAGCCGCACACACACATTACACTCCCCACACACACTCATCCCAGCCGCACACACACATTACACTCCCCACACACACTCATCCCAGCCGCACACACACATTACACTCCCCACACACACTCATCCCAGCCGCACACACACATTACATTCCCCACACACACTCATCCCAGCCACACACACACATTACACTCCCCACACACACTCATCCCAGCCGTACACACACATTACACTCCCCACACACACTCATCCCAGCCGCACACACACATTACACTCCCCACACACACTCATCCCAGCCACACACACACATTACACTCCCCACACACACTCATCCCAGCCGCACACACACATTACACTCCCCACACACACTCATCCCAGCCACACACACACATTACACTCCCCACACACACTCATCCCAGCCGCACACACACATTACACTCCCCACACACACTCATCCCAGCCGCACACACACATTACACTCCCCACACACACTCATCCCAGCCACACACACATTACACTCCCCACACACACTCATCCCAGCCGCACACACACATTACACTCCCCACACACACTCATCCCAGCCGCACACACACATTACACTCCCCACACACACTCATCCCAGCCACACACACACATTACACTCCCCACACACTCTCATCCCAGCCGCGCACACACATTACACTCCCCGCACACACTCATCCCAGCCGCACACACATTACACTCCCCACACACACTCATCCCAGCCGCACACACATTACACTCCCCACACACACTCATCCCAGCCACACACACATTACACTCCCCACACACACTCATCCCAGCTGCACACACACATTACACTCCCCACACACACATTCCAGCCGCACACACACATTACACTCCCCACACACACTCATCCCAGCCTCACATATACATTTCACTCCCCACACACACTCATCCCAGCCGCACACACACATTACACTCCCCACACACACTCATCCCAGCCACACTCACATTACACTCCCCACACACACTCATCCCAGCCGCACACACACATTTCACTCCCCACACACACTCATCCCAGACACACACACACATTACACTCCCCACACACACTCATCCCAGCCGCGCGCACACATTACACTCCCCGCACACACTCATCCCAGCCGCACACACATTACACTCCCCACACACACTCATCCCAGCCGCACACACACATCACACTCCCCACACACACTCATCCCAGCCACACACACATTTCACTCCCCACACACACACTCATCCCAGCCGCACACACACATCACACTCCCCACACACACTCATCCCAGCCGCACACACACATTACACTCCCCACACACACTCATCCCAGCCGCACACACACATTACACTCCCCACACACACTCATCCCAGCCGCACACACACATTACACTCCCCACACACACTCATCCCAGCCGCACACACACATTACATTCCCCACACACACTCATCCCAGCCACACACACACATTACACTCCCCACACACACTCATCCCAGCCGTACACACACATTACACTCCCCACACACACTCATCCCAGCCGCACACACACATTACACTCCCCACACACACTCATCCCAGCCACACACACACATTACACTCCCCACACACACTCATCCCAGCCGCACACACACATTACACTCCCCACACACACTCATCCCAGCCACACACACACATTACACTCCCCACACACACTCATCCCAGCCGCACACACACATTACACTCCCCACACACACTCATCCCAGCCGCACACACACATTACACTCCCCACACACACTCATCCCAGCCACACACACATTACACTCCCCACACACACTCATCCCAGCCGCACACACACATTACACTCCCCACACACACTCATCCCAGCCGCACACACACATTACACTCCCCACACACACTCATCCCAGCCACACACACACATTACACTCCCCACACACTCTCATCCCAGCCGCGCACACACATTACACTCCCCGCACACACTCATCCCAGCCGCACACACATTACACTCCCCACACACACTCATCCCAGCCGCACACACATTACACTCCCCACACACACTCATCCCAGCCACACACACATTACACTCCCCACACACACTCATCCCAGCCGCGCGCACACATTACACTCCCCGGACACACTCATCCCAGCCACACACACACATTACACTCCCCACACACACTCATCCCAGCCACACACACATTACATTCCCCACACACACTCATCCCAGCCGCACACACACATTAAACTCGCCACACACACTCATCCCAGCCACACACACACATTACACTCCCCACACACACTCATCCCAGCCGCACACACACATTACACTCCCCACACACACTCATCCCAGCCGCACACACACATTACACTCCCCACACACACTCATCCCAGCCACACACACATTACACTCCCCACACACACTCATCCCAGCCGCACACACACATTACACTCCCGACACACACTCATCCCAGCCGCACACACACATTACACTCCCCACACACACTCATCCCAGCCGCACACACACATTACACTCCCCACACACACTCATCCCAGCCACACACACATTACACTCCCCACACACACTCATCCCAGCCGCACACACACATTACACTCCCGACACACACTCATCCCAGCCGCACACACACATTACACTCCCCCCACACACTCATCCCAGCCTCACACACACATTACACTCCCCACACACACTCAACCCAGCCGCACACACACATTACACTCCCCACACACACTCATCCCAGCCACACACACATTACACTCCCCACACACACTCATCCCAGCCGCACACACACATTACACTCCCCACACACACTCATCCCAGCCACACACACACATTACACTCCCCACACACACTCATCCCAGCCGTACACACACATTACACTCCCCACACACACTCATCCCAGCCGCACACACACATTACACTCCCCACACACACTCATCCCAGCCACACACACACATTACACTCCCCACACACACTCATCCCAGCCGCACACAAACATTACACTCCCCACACACACTCATCCCAGCCACACACACACATTACACTCCCCACACACACTCATCCCAGCCGCACACACACATTACACTCCCCACACACACTCATCCCAGCCGCACACACACATTACACTCCCCACACACACTCATCCCAGCCACACACACATTACACTCCCCACACACACTCATCCCAGCCGCACACACACATTACACTCCCCACACACACTCATCCCAGCCGCACACACACATTACACTCCCCACACACACTCATCCCAGCCACACACACACATTACACTCCCCACACACTCTCATCCCAGCCGCGCACACACATTACACTCCCCGCACACACTCATCCCAGCCGCACACACATTACACTCCCCACACACACTCATCCCAGCCGCACACACACATTACACTCCCGACACACACTCATCCCAGCCGCACACACACATTACACTCCCCCCACACACTCATCCCAGCCGTACACACACATTACACTCCCCACACACACTCATCCCAGCCGCACACACACATTACACTCCCGACACACACTCATCCCAGCCGCACACACACATTACACTCCCCCCACACACTCATCCCAGCCGCACACACATTACACTCCCCACACACACTCATCCCAGCCACACACACACATTACACTCCCCACACACACTCATCCAAGCCGCACACACACATTACACTCCCCGCACACACTCATCCCAGCCGCACACACACATTACACTCCCCACACACACTCATCCCAGCCGCACACACACATTACACTCCCGACACACACTCATCCCAGCCGCACACACACATTACACTCCCCCCACACACTCATCCCAGCCGCACACACACATTACACTCCCCACACATACTCATCCCAGACGCACACACGCATTACACTCCCCACACACACTCATCCCAGCCGCACACACACATTACACTCCCCACACACACTCATCCCAGCCGCACACACACATTACACTCCCCACACACACTCACCCCAGCCGCACACACACATTACACTCCCCACACACACTCATCCCAGCCACACACGTTACACTCCCCACACACACTCACCCCAGCCGCACACACACATTACACTCCCCACACACACTCATCCCAGCCACACACATTACACTCCCCACACACACTCATCCCAGCCACACACATTACACTCCCCACACACACTCATCCCAGCCGCACACACACATTACACTCCCCACACACACTCATCCCAGCCACACACACACATTACACTCCCCACACACACTCATCCCAGCCGCACACACACATTACACTCCCCACACACACTCATCCCAGCCGCACACACACATTACACTCCCCACACACACTCATCCCAGCCACACACACATTACACTCCCCACACACACTCATCCCAGCCGCACACACACATTACACTCCCCACACACACTCATCCCAGCCGCACACACACATTACACTCCCCACACACACTCATCCCAGCCACACACACACATTACACTCCCCACACACACTCATCCCAGCCGCACACACACATTACACTCCCCACACACACTCATCCCAGCCGCACACACACATTACACTCCCCACACACACTCATCCCAGCCGCACACACACATTACACTCCCGACACACACTCATCCCAGCCGCACACACACATTACACTCCCCCCACACACTCATCCCAGCCGTACACACACGTTACACTCCCCACACACAGTCATCCCAGCCGCACACACACATTACACTCCCGACACACACTCATCCCAGCCGCACACACACATTACACTCCCCCCACACACTCATCCCAGCCGCACACACATTACACTCCCCACACACACTCATCCCAGCCGCACACACACATTACACTCCCGACACACACTCATCCCAGCCGCACACACACATTACACTCCCCCCACACACTCATCCCAGCCGCACACACACATTACACTCCCCACACATACTCATCCCAGACGCACACACGCATTACACTCCCCACACACACTCATCCCAGCCGCACACACACATTACACTCCCCACACACACTCATCCCAGCCGCACACACACATTACACTCCCCACACACACTCACCCCAGCCGCACACACACATTACACTCCCCACACACACTCATCCCAGCCACACACATTACACTCCCCACACACACTCACCCCAGCCGCACACACACATTACACTCCCCACACACACTCATCCCAGCCACACACATTACACTCCCCACACACACTCATCCCAGCCACACACATTACACTCCCCACACACACTCATCCCAGCCGCACACACACATTACACTCCCCACACACACTCATCCCAGCCACACACACACATTACACTCCCCACACACACTCATCCCAGCCGCACACACACATTACACTCCCCACACACACTCATCCCAGCCGCACACACACATTACACTCCCCACACACACTCATCCCAGCCACACACACATTACACTCCCCACACACACTCATCCCAGCCGCACACACACATTACACTCCCCACACACACTCATCCCAGCCGCACACACACATTACACTCCCCACACACACTCATCCCAGCCACACACACACATTACACTCCCCACACACTCTCATCCCAGCCGCGCACACACATTACACTCCCCGCACACACTCATCCCAGCCGCACACACATTACACTCCCCACACACACTCATCCCAGCCGCACACACACATTACACTCCCGACACACACTCATCCCAGCCGCACACACACATTACACTCCCCCCACACACTCATCCCAGCCGTACACACACATTACACTCCCCACACACACTCATCCCAGCCGCACACACACATTACACTCCCGACACACACTCATCCCAGCCGCACACACACATTACACTCCCCCCACACACTCATCCCAGCCGCACACACATTACACTCCCCACACACACTCATCCCAGCCGCACACACACATTACACTCCCGACACACACTCATCCCAGCCGCACACACACATTACACTCCCCCCACACACTCATCCCAGCCGCACACACACATTACACTCCCCACACACACTCATCCCAGCCGCACACACACATTTCACTTCCCACACATACTCATCCCAGACACACACACGCATTACACTCCCCACACACACTCATCCCAGCCGCACACACACATTACACTCCCCACACACACTCATCCCAGCCGCACACACACATTACACTCCCCACACACACTCATCCCAGCCACACACATTACACTCCCCACACACACTCATCCCAGCCGCACACACACATTACACTCCCCACACACACTCATCCCAGCCACACACATTACACTCCCCACACACACTCATCCCAGCCGCACACACACATTACACTCCCCACACACACTCATCCCAGCCGCACACACACATTACACTCCCCACACACACTCATCCCAGCCGCACACACACATTACACTCCTCACACACACTCACCCCAGCCGCACACACACATTACACTCCCCACACACACTCACCCCAGCCGCACACACACATTACACTCCCCACACACACTCATCCCAGCCACGCACACACTCATTACACTCCCCACACACACTCATCCCAGCCGCACACACACATTACACTCCCCACACATACTCATCCCAGACGCACACACGCATTACACTCCCCACACACACTCATCCCAGCCGCACACACACATTACACTCCCCACACACACTCATCCCAGCCGCACACACACATTACACTCCCCACACACACTCATCCCAGCCGCACACACACATTACACTCCCCACACACACTCATCCCAGCCACACACATTACACTCCCCACACACACTCATCCCAGCCACACACACACATTACACTCCCCACACACGCTCATCCCAGCCACACACACACATTACACTCCCCACACACACTCATCCCAGCCGCACACACACATTACACTCCCGACACACACTCATCCCAGCCGCACACACACATTACACTCCCCACACACACTCATCCCAGCCGCACACACACATTACACTCCCCACACACACTCATCCCAGCGATACACACACATTACACTCCCCACACACACTCATCCCAGTCGCACACACACATTACACTCCCCACACACACTCATCCCAGCCGCACACACACATTACACTCCCCACACACACTCATCCCAGCCACACACACATTACACTCCCCACACACACTCATCCCAGCCGCACACACACATTACACTCCCCACACACACTCATCCCAGCCGCACACACACATTACACTCCCCACACACACTCATCCCAGCCACACACACACATTACACTCCCCACACACTCTCATCCCAGCCGCGCACACACATTACACTCCCCGCACACACTCATCCCAGCCGCACACACATTACACTCCCCACACACACTCATCCCAGCCGCACACACACATTACACTCCCGACACACACTCATCCCAGCCGCACACACACATTACACTCCCCCCACACACTCATCCCAGCCGTACACACACATTACACTCCCCACACACACTCATCCCAGCCGCACACACACATTACACTCCCCACACACACTCATCCCAGCCGCACACACACATTACACTCCCCACACACACTCACCCCAGCCGCACACACACATTACACTCCCCACACACACTCATCCCAGCCACGCACACACTCATTACACTCCCCACACACACTCATCCCAGCCGCACACACACATTACACTCCCGACACACACTCATCCCAGCCGCACACACACATTACACTCCCCCCACACACTCATCCCAGCCGTACACACACATTACACTCCCCACACACACTCATCCCAGCCGCACACACACATTACACTCCCGACACACACTCATCCCAGCCGCACACACACATTACACTCCCCCCACACACTCATCCCAGCCGTACACACACATTACACTCCCCACACACAGTCATCCCAGCCGCACACACACATTACACTCCCGACACACACTCATCCCAGCCGCACACACACATTACACTCCCCCCACACACTCATCCCAGCCGCACACACATTACACTCCCCACACACACTCATCCCAGCCGCACACACACATTACACTCCCGACACACACTCATCCCAGCCGCACACACACATTACACTCCCCCCACACACTCATCCCAGCCGCACACACACATTACACTCCCCACACATACTCATCCCAGACGCACACACGCATTACACTCCCCACACACACTCATCCCAGCCGCACACACACATTACACTCCCCACACACACTCATCCCAGCCGCACACACACATTACACTCCCCACACACACTCACCCCAGCCGCACACACACATTACACTCCCCACACACACTCATCCCAGCCACACACATTACACTCCCCACACACACTCACCCCAGCCGCACACACACATTACACTCCCCACACACACTCATCCCAGCCACACACATTACACTCCCCACACACACTCATCCCAGCCACACACATTACACTCCCCACACACACTCATCCCAGCCGCACACACACATTACACTCCCCACACACACTCATCCCAGCCACACACACACATTACACTCCCCACACACACTCATCCCAGCCGCACACACACATTACACTCCCCACACACACTCATCCCAGCCGCACACACACATTACACTCCCCACACACACTCATCCCAGCCACACACACATTACACTCCCCACACACACTCATCCCAGCCGCACACACACATTACACTCCCCACACACACTCATCCCAGCCGCACACACACATTACACTCCCCACACACACTCATCCCAGCCACACACACACATTACACTCCCCACACACTCTCATCCCAGCCGCGCACACACATTACACTCCCCGCACACACTCATCCCAGCCGCACACACATTACACTCCCCACACACACTCATCCCAGCCGCACACACACATTACACTCCCGACACACACTCATCCCAGCCGCACACACACATTACACTCCCCCCACACACTCATCCCAGCCGTACACACACATTACACTCCCCACACACACTCATCCCAGCCGCACACACACATTACACTCCCGACACACACTCATCCCATCCGCACACACACATTACACTCCCCCCACACACTCATCCCAGCCGCACACACATTACACTCCCCACACACACTCATCCCAGCCGCACACACACATTACACTCCCGACACACACTCATCCCAGCCGCACACACACATTACACTCCCCCCACACACTCATCCCAGCCGCACACACACATTACACTCCCCACACACACTCATCCCAGCCGCACACACACATTTCACTTCCCACACATACTCATCCCAGACGCACACACGCATTACACTCCCCACACACACTCATCCCAGCCGCACACACACATTACACTCCCCACACACACTCATCCCAGCCGCACACACACATTACACTCCCCACACACACTCATCCCAGCCACACACATTACACTCCCCACACACACTCATCCCAGCCGCACACACACATTACACTCCCCACACACACTCATCCCAGCCACACACACACATTACACTCCCCACACACACTCATGCCAGCCAACACACTCCCCACACACACTCATCCCAGCCGCACACACACATTACACTCCCCACACACACTCATCCCAGCCACACACATTACACTCCCCACACACACTCATCCCAGCCGCACACACACATTACACTCCCCACACACACTCATCCCAGCCGCACACACACATTACACTCCCCACACACACTCATCCCAGCCGCACACACACATTACACTCCTCACACACACTCACCCCAGCCGCACACACACATTACACTCCCCACACACACTCACCCCAGCCGCACACACACATTACACTCCCCACACACACTCATCCCAGCCACGCACACACTCATTACACTCCCCACACACACTCATCCCAGCCGCACACACACATTACACTCCCCACACATACTCATCCCAGACGCACACACGCATTACACTCCCCACACACACTCATCCCAGCCGCACACACACATTACACTCCCCACACACACTCATCCCAGCCGCACACACACATTACACTCCCCACACACACTCATCCCAGCCGCACACACACATTACACTCCCCACACACACTCATCCCAGCCACACACATTACACTCCCCACACACACTCATCCCAGCCACACACACACATTACACTCCCCACACACGCTCATCCCAGCCACACACACACATTACACTCCCCACACACACTCATCCCAGCCGCACACACGCATTACACTCCCGACACACACTCATCCCAGCCGCACACACACATTACACTCCCCACACACACTCATCCCAGCCGCACACACACATTACACTCCCCACACACACTCATCCCAGCGATACACACACATTACACTCCCCACACACACTCATCCCAGTCGCACACACACATTACACTCCCCACACACACTCATCCCAGCCGCACACACACATTACACTCCCCACACACACTCATCCCAGCCACACACACATTACACTCCCCACACACACTCATCCCAGCCGCACACACACATTACACTCCCCACACACACTCATCCCAGCCGCACACACACATTACACTCCCCACACACACTCATCCCAGCCACACACACACATTACACTCCCCACACACTCTCATCCCAGCCGCGCACACACATTACACTCCCCGCACACACTCATCCCAGCCGCACACACATTACACTCCCCACACACACTCATCCCAGCCGCACACACACATTACACTCCCGACACACACTCATCCCAGCCGCACACACACATTACACTCCCCCCACACACTCATCCCAGCCGTACACACACATTACACTCCCCACACACACTCATCCCAGCCGCACACACACATTACACTCCCCACACACACTCATCCCAGCCGCACACACACATTACACTCCCCACACACACTCACCCCAGCCGCACACACACATTACACTCCCCACACACACTCATCCCAGCCACGCACACACTCATTACACTCCCCACACACACTCATCCCAGCCGCACACACACATTACACTCCCCACACATACTCATCCCAGACGCACACACGCATTACACTCCCCACACACACTCATCCCAGCCGCACACACACATTACACTCCCCACACACACTCATCCCAGCCGCACACACACATTACACTCCCCACACACACTCATCCCAGCCGCACACACACATTACACTCCCCACACACACTCATCCCAGCCACACACATTACACTCCCCACACACACTCATCCCAGCCACACACACACATTACACTCCCCACACACACTCATCCCAGCCGCACACACACATTACACTCCCCACACACACTCATCCCAGCCGCACACACACATTACACTCCCCACACACACTCATCCCAGCCCCACACACACATTACACTCCCCACACACACCATCCCAGCCACACACACATTACACTCCCCACACACACTCATCCCAGCCGCACACACACATTACACTCCCCACACACACTCATCCCAGCCACACACATTACACTCCCCACACACACTCATCCCAGCCACACACACACATTACACTCCTCACACACACTCACCCCAGCCGCACACACACATTACACTCCCCACACACACTCACCCCAGCCGCACACACACATTACACTCCCCACACACACTCATCCCAGCCACGCACACACTCATTACACTCCCCACACACACTCATCCCAGCCGCACACACACATTACACTCCCCACACATACTCATCCCAGACGCACACACGCATTACACTCCCCACACACACTCATCCCAGCCGCACACACACATTACACTCCCCACACACACTCAGCCCAGCCGCACACACACATTACACTCCCCACACACACTCATCCCAGCCGCACACACACATTACACTCCCCACACACACTCATCCCAGCCCCACACACACATTACACTCCCCACACACACTCATCCCAGCCGCACACACACATTACACTCCCCACACACACTCATCCCAGCCACACACATTACACTCCCCACACACACTCATCCCAGCCGCACACACACATTACACTCCCCACACACACTCATCCCAGCCGCACACACACATTACACTCCCCACACCCACTCATCCCAGCCACACACATTACACTCCCCACACACACTCATCCCAGCCACACACACACATTACACTCCCCACACACACTCATCCCAGCCGCACACACACATTACACTCCCCACACACACTCATCCCAGCCGCACACACACATTACACTCCCCACACACACTCATCCCAGCCGCACACACACATTACACTCCTCACACACACTCACCCCAGCCGCACACACACATTACACTCCCCACACACACTCACCCCAGCCGCACACACACATTACACTCCCCACACACACTCATCCCAGCCGCACACACACATTAAACTCCACACACACTCATCCCAGCCACGCACACACTCATTACACTCCCCACACACACTCATCCCAGCCGCACACACACATTACACTCCCCACACACACTCATCCCAGCCACGCACACACTCATTACACTCCCCACACACACTCATCCCAGCCGCACACACACATTACACTCCCCACACACACTCATCCCAGCCACGCACACACTCATTACACTCCCCACACACACTCATCCCAGCCGCACACACACATTACACTCCCCACACACACTCATCCCAGCCACGCACACACTCATTACACTCCCCACACACACTCATCCCAGCCCCACACACACATTACACTCCCCACACACACTCATCCCAGCCAACAAGATGGCACTGTGTGTGCTGGAGCTGCCCATTCAGTTGATGGGTCGGCTGGGGCCAAAGGGCACCAGGGAGGTGCCCGAGGGGGACACCTATACCACCCGTGGCACCAGGTTCACAGTGGGCTGTTGGCCGTGTGCGCAGCTGCATGTCTGCCTTGCCGGCTGCGGCAATGGTGCTCTGTGCTGGTCCAACCCCACCCTACAGCCCACCTCCTGGCCACCCCCCGCTACTCCCCCCGGCCCTGGCAGAAGCCCCCCCGGCCATCGGTACAACTGTCAGCAAAGTATGGTGATGTGAGACACTTTCCGTCCCCCCTCTCTCTCCCTCAGCAGCCATGGTAACTATTTCTCGATTTTTAGAACCACAAGCGGACCGCGCCGTCGGTCATTCCCAGTGGTGGAGGAGGAGCGTCGCGGAAGACCCGGAGAAGACCGGGTCAGTCACTCCAATCATCTCCCATCGCCGTTTACTGTACGTGCAGAGTGGAACACATTGACGCCACTGTCGAGGCTCCAGATCACCGCATTGACGCCGCTGTCGAGGCTCCGGATCACCGCATTGACGCCGCTGTCGAGGCTCCGGATCACCGCATTGACGCCGCTGTCGAGGCTCCGGATCACCGCATTGACGCCGCTGTCGAGGCTCCGGATCACCGCATTGACGCCGCTGTCGAGGCTCCGGATCACCGCATTGACGCCGCTGTCGAGGCTCCGGATCACCGCATTGACGCCGCTGTCGAGGCTCCGGATCACCGCATTGACGCCGCTGTCGAGGCTCCGGATCACCGCATTGACGCCGCTGTCGAGGCTCCGGATCACCGCATTGACGCCGCTGTCGAGGCTCCGGATCTCCGCATTGATGCTGCCATGATTTTGGCCTCAGGACGATCCTCCGCTCAATCACCTTTCCCAATTTCAGCGTCGGCTGACGGAGAAACCCGTCCATGATTTATGGGCCTGATTGAAGAGACCAATGGGATTTCAGCTGACCTTTTCTCTGATATTGGATTTATTAATTAGCCAGAAATTCTGATGAATTCCACTGAATATCTGAAGATTAGTGGATTGCTAATCCTGCACCAACAGCAGATATATCTGGATTTACTCTGGAGAAATAGAAATACAAGTGAAAGTGTAATATTTATATTTTAGAGCTGAATTCATTCATCCAATGCGATAGCCATGCCGGCCATGCGATCAGCGAAGGCACGCTCGTGCCGTCTCTCAATGATAATTCATTTAGATTGCTTGTGGCAGAAATATCTTTCATAGCTGAAAATAACTTGACATATTTCACACATATATATTTGATATTTACACATCAGTAATGATCCTGTCAGGTCTATTTTTTAATCGGCCAATCTGACAGGAAGGTCTGGTAAATATAACCGAAAAAGTACAATTATTAACTCCATCTGAAGAGGCAAAACTATTAAAAGTCATGAACTAAAATTAAATTAGATTTTCAACCAAGGCAAATGTATCAAAGGCCCATAATCTCCTGGTTCCCCAGCATGGCATTTAGGGAGTATCCCAATGGTTCTCTGGGAATCCCTCTCGAGGAAGTTCCCATGTCAGAGTTTACCCGGCAATTGCTCAGAAGTGTTAACTTCCACTGGACAATGGCACTGGGCAGGTAACCATCCAACAAAATGATTTAAATCATCAGCTTCAGGTGGTTGTGCCAGCTTTACTCTGATAATTACTCTGAAAGAATCAGAGGAAAAACATCACCTCAATCTCCAGAATAATTGTAACAATCCAAGACCCAGCCTCACATGGGACACTCCCACACACATGAACCCCCCCCCCCCCCGTCCCGCCCCCCCACCCCTGCCCTTTCCCACCCATCCGGTCTGACCCGACCCCCCTGCCAGTGTAGGTCAGCTGCCCATCGGAACTTTCATCTCCCCAAGAAATTACAAACGCTGATCTGGGAATGTCCCTGGAGGGGGCTGGGTGGGGTGGTCCCTGGCTCTTATTCGGGTTACCCCGGGAGATACTACCCTGGAGCACGGACGTTAATGCCCAATGTGGAGGGTTACAGGGAGGAGGTGGCAGAATGGCACCTGATAAATTGTTCATCCACAGTGTCAGTGCGAACACAATGGGCTGAATGGCCTCCTACTGCCCCTTAACAACTGTGTGATTCTGTAAAATAACACTGTGATGAACGGTTACTGCCTTATCATCATGTAAGGTGATGTCCCCTTTAAGACCGGGCTTGGAACCCTGGGGACTCCGCCTCTGGCTCCGCCCATCTGTGAGCCGTATATAAAGGGCTGCCTCATGGGCTGTGCAGCAGTCAGCACATGTCTCAGCTCTAGCATAGTTCATAGTCTAATAAAGCCTTCTTTACCGTTTACACTCCAAGCGTCGTATTTGAGGGTACCTCAATTTATTAGACTAAACTAGATTCAGGATGGACGCAGGCCTAAAACCGTAGCAGCTCAACCTGGAAGCACGAACACCGCAGGCGAAGGAAATTTTTAAATACTGGCTGCGGTGCTTCGAGGCCTACCTGGACTCCGCAGAGACTCCCATCCTGGGACCACGCAAGCTGCGCCTACTCCATGCCCGGGTGAGTCACAGAATCTCCGCCACGCTCGAAAAGGCGACGACTTATGAAGAGGCGGTCGAGTTACTCCGCAAGCGGTTTGTCAAACCCATCAACGAGGTACACGCCCGGCATCTGCTCTCTACCTGCCGGCAGCGCTCGGGGCAATCGCTAGACAAATTCGTCAAGAAACTCACCGTGCTTGCCAGGGACTGTGACCACCAGGATGTGGCAGGGGACGTCCATATGAACCTGCACATCAGAGACGCTTTTGTGTCCGGCATCCGCTCGACCTAAATCTGGCAGCGGCTGCTCGAAAACGGGGCAAAAGACCTCCACACGCTAACGCTCGCCTTCTCACTGGAGGTGGCCCGACATAACTTGGGTACGTACCCCGCGGACTCTGCGAGCCCCCCCCGGACTTCCTCAGACTCAGCCGTATTACAGGCCTGCGCCACGCGGCGACCCGCTCACCATGGGGGCACACCGTGCTACTTCTGCGGACAGGGCCAGCATCCACGCCCACGCTGCCCAGCCCGCTCCGCGATCTGCAGCGACTGCGGGAAGAAGGAGCATTTTGCGAGGGTCTGCCTGGCCAGACCCAGGGGCCAGAAAAACAAAGAACAGCCGGCCCGAAAATCAGGCTCTCAGGCCCGCAGGCCTCGCAATACGGCTGCGCACCGACCCGACACGCCCCCTTATGATGCGACATCAGCCTTGTGCGAATCATGGGACCAGCCATCTTGTCGGCGGCCATCTTCTCGACCCGACACGTGCGACCGATGGCGGCGGCCATTTTACGAGTCCGACTTGGCTGAGGACTCCGACTATCCGTGAGTGGGTGCGATCAACCCTCGACCAAACTCGACCAAAACACCTGCAGAATTCTATGATGCAGGTCCAAGTCAACGGACGCGACACTGCATGCCTCTTCGACTCCGGGAGCGCGGAGAGATTTATCCACCCTGAAACGGTAAGACACTGCTCCCTACGCACCCATCCCACATCCCAAACCATAGCCCTCGCATCTGGGTCCCACTCGGTACAAATCAAGGGGTACTGTATTGCGGATCTCTTGATCTAGGGTGCCAAATACACCAGTTTCAAATGTTATATCCTCCCTCACCTCTGTGCCCCCCTGCTGCTCGGACTGGATTTCCAATGCAGCCACCGAAGCCTGACACTGAAGTTCGGCGGACCCTTGCCCCCCCCCTCACGGTATGCTGCCTTGCGACACTGAAAGTCGCACCCCCCTCGCTATTCGCGAACCTCACTCACGACTGTAAGCCCGTCGCCACCAGGAGCCGGCGCTACAGTGCCCAAGATATGGCTTTTATCAAGTCAGAGATCCAGCGCTTACTGGGAGAGGGGGTCATCGAGGCTAGCAACAGCCCTTGGAGAGCGCAAGTGGTGGTAGTCCGGTCCGGGGAGAAGAAACGGATGGTCGTGGATTATAGCCAGACCATAAACCGATTCACGCAGCTTGATGTGTACCCCCTTCCTCGCATCGCGGAAATGGTAAATCGGATCGCCCAATACCGAGTCTTTTCCACGGTCGACCTCAAATCCGCCTATCACCAGCTCCCCATCCGACCAAAAGACCGCCCCTATACTGCTTTCGAAGCAGCCGGCCGGCTCTTCCACTTCCTCAGGGCCCCTTCGTTGTCACAAATGGGGTCTCCGCCTTTCAAAGGGCGATGGACCAAATGGTGGACCAGTACGGTTTGCGGGCTACACACCCGTACTTGGACAATGTCACCATCTGCGGCCATGATCAGCAGGACCATGACGCGAACCTCGAAAAGTCCCTCCAGACCGCCCGAGCCCTCAACATGACCTATAACGAGGACAAATGCATTTTCCACACTGGCCATCCTCGGCTATGTCATGGAAGCCGGGGTCCTAGGTCCCGACCCCGACCGCATGCGCCCCCTTAAGGAACTCCCTCTCCCCCGCAGCCTCAAGGCCCTCAAACGGTGCTTGAGGCTTTTCTCTTATTACGCCCAGTGGGTCCCCAAGTATGCGGACAAAGCCCGCCCACTCATAAAGACCACCACTTTTCCCCTCTCGGCTGGGGCTCAATTGGCCTTCAACCGCATCAAGGACGACATCATCAGGCCGCCATGCACGCGGTGGACGAAAACATCCCTTTCCAGGTAGAGAGCGATGCATCAGACATCGCCCTGGCTGCTACCCTCAATCAAGGAGGCAGACCAGTAGCGTTCTTCTCCCGAACCCTCACATTAATGCAGAATGATACGGTCAGAATAAGTCCATTAACATTATTGGGAAAAGATCATGAATTCACTCTAATTATTGATCATTGAAAGGAGGCTTCCAGTCGATAATAAAACCAGTGAAAACAAACAGCCAAATAGTGGAATCTTTCTCCAGGGAAGTGGCTGCAAATGGAAATCAGTTATTCCCCCACTAAGGCAGTAGATTGAATGTTGTTCCTGTCTTCAAATATTGTGACTCAGTCTTTGACCCAGCTCTGCAATTCCATTACAGCAGAGAGGACGAAGGGTCAGGCCGCAAGGGAGGGGTGTCAGTCCGGTGGGGGGGGGGGGGGGGGTCATAACAGAAAGAAGGAGGGGATCATCCAGGAGTGGTGGGGGGGTTCAGTCCACAGGGGTTGGACCGGGAGGTCGGGTGGGGGGTGGATCTGTCTTAGAGGGGGGGGGGGTCAGTTCAGGAGGGGCGTGGGGTGTCAGTCCAGAAGAGGAAGGGGCTAGACCAGGAGGTTGGAGAGGGGAGTCAGTCCTGGAGGCGGGGGGGGGGGGGGGGGGGGGGGGGGTTGACCAGAGATAGAAAGAAAGAAGAAAAAAAAAATTACAGCACAGGAACAGGCCCTTCGGCCCTCCCAGCCTGCACCGATCCAGATCCTTTATCTAAACCTGTCTTCTATTTTCCAAGGATCTACTTCCCTCTGTTCCCCGCCCATTCATACATCTGGCTAGATGCATCGTGAATGATGCTATCGTGCCCGCCTCTACCACCTCTGCTGGCAAAGCGTTCCAGGCACCCACCACCCTCTGCATATAAAACTTTCCACGCACATCTCCCTTAAACTTTCCCCCTCTCACGTTGAAATCGCGACCCCTTGTAATTGACACCCCCACTCTTGGGAAAAGCTTGTTGCTATCCACCTTGTCCATACCTCTCATAATTTTGTCAACCTCAATCAGGTCCCCCCTCAACCTCCATCTTTCCAACGAAAACAATCCTAATCTACTCAACTTTTCTTCATAGCTAGCACCCTCCATACCAGGCAACATCCTGGTGAACCTCCTCTGCACCCTCTCTAAACCATCCACATCCTTCTGGTAATGTGGCGACCAGAACTGCACAAGGTATTCCAAATGTGGCCTAACCAAAGTCCTATACAACTGTAACATGACCTGCCGACTCTTGTACTCAATACCCCGTCCGATGAAGGCAAGCATGCTGTATGCCTTCTTGACCACTCTATCGACCTGCGTTGCCACCTTCAGGGTACAATGGACCTGAACTCCCAGATCTCTCTGTACATCAATTTTCCCCAGGACTCTTCCATTGACCGTATAGTCTGCTCTTGAATTAGATCTTCCAAAATGCATCACCTCGCATTTGCCTAGATTGAACTCCATCTGCCATTTCTCTGCCCAACTCTCCAATCTATCTATATTTTGCTGTATTCTCTGACAGTCCTCCTCACTATCTGCAACTCCACCAATCTTAGTCTCATCTGCAAACTTGCTAATCAGACCACCTACACCTTCGTCCAGATCATGTATGTATATCACAAACAACAGTGGTCCGAGCACGGATCCCTGTGGAACACCACTAGTCACCTTTCTCCATTTTGAGACACTCCCTTCCACCACTACTCCGTCTCCTGTTGCCCAGCCAGTTCTTTATCCATCTAGCTAGTACACCCTGAATCCCATACGACTTCACTTTTTCCATCAACTTGCCATGGGAAACTTTATCAAACGCCTTACTGAAGTCCATGTATATGACATCTACAGCCCTGCCCTCATCAATTAACTTTGTCACTTCCTCAAAGAATTCTATTAGGTTTGTAAGACATGACCTTCCCTGCACAAAACCATGCTGCCTATCACTGATAAGTCTATTTTCTTCCAAATGGGAATAGATCCTATCCCTCAGTGTCTTCTCCAGCAGCTTCCCTACCACTGACGTCAAGCTCACAGGTCTATAATTCCCTGGATTATCCCTGCTACCCTTCTTAAACAAAGGGACAACATTAGCTACTCTCCAGTCCTCCGGGACCTCAAAGGGGTTCAGTCTGGGAGGGAGTGTTGGAGCGGAGGGAGGGTGGGGGGGTTCAGTCCGGCATGGGGGGTATCAGTCTGGGAGGGAGGGGGTGGTGATCTGGGTCACATCAGTAAGATGAATTGCACTTTCTCAGTTTGAAGCAGATCGTTCACAAGCGTCCGGCACACCAGAGGCGTCCACGGAAAATGTGGCCAAGTCAATGGTGTCACCTTATTTAGGGGGTCTCTTGGATCTCTTTATCTCAGCGGTCTCTGGTCGGGGGAGATCTGGTGAGGGTGGGGTGGGCAATTCTTGCAGAAGGAGTTATCCCCATGGCCCACTGCAAGGTCCAAAATGTCAGGGACACGTTGGGAAATACTTGTGGTGATTCGAGTCCATGTGATCCCCAGCCCAGAGGACCAGCGAATCACGCGGTCCTGGAGAATATGGCACCAGGCCCACTTTTCCCCTCCCGCTGGAAGGTGACGTGTGGGTGAGAAATGCAAATCTGCCGTCAGCGGGGAGCCGAGATATTTGCCCAATATCTCAACTTTCTCTCTTTCTTTTAAACCCTTAAAAGCAGAATATTTGACTAAAATTATGGTCACCCATCTTAATATCTTCTTTGACTTGACATTACGTCTGAGAAGCTCCAGGTGTTTTTTATTCTACATTAGAGGCGCTATATAATAAAGAACAAAGAACAATACAGCACAGGAACAGGCCCTTCGGCCTTCCAAGCCTGTACCGGTCATTATATCAACCTCCTCTGCACCCTCTCCAAAGTCTCAACATCCTTCTGGTAGTGTGGTTGTGTGGCGACCAGAATTGTGCGCAATATTCCAAGTGCAGCCTTACCAATCTATGGAATTCCCTGCCCAGTGAAGCAGTAGAGGCTCCTTCATTAAATGTTTTTAAGATAAAGATAGATAGATTTTTGAAGAACAAAGGGATGAAGGGTTATGGTGTTCGGGCCGGAAAGTGGAGCTGAGTCCACAAAAGATCAGCCATGATCTCATTGAATGGCGGAGCAGGCTCGAGGGGCCAGATGGCCGACTCCTGCTCCTAGTTCTTATGTTGACCAAAACCTTCCGCAGCTTCCTTGTGCCGTATCCCTCTATACCCATCCTGTCCATGTGTTTGTCAAGATGCCTTTTGAACACCGTTAATGTATCTGCTTCCACAACCTCCCCTGGCAACGCGTTCCAGGCACTCACCACCCTCTGTGTAAAAAACCTGCCTCGCACATCTCCTCGAAACTTTGCCCCATGGACCTTAAACCCCTGCTCCCTGGTGACTGACCCCTCCACCCTGGGAAAGAGTGCCTGCCCATCCACTCTATCCATGCCCCTCATAATCTTGTAGACCTCGATCAGGTCGCCCCTCAACCTCCGTCTTTCTAATGAAAACAGTCTGAGTCTATTCAGCCTCTCCACATAGCTAACACCCTCCAGACCAGGCAACATCCTGGTAAACCTCCTCTGCACCCTCTCCAAAGCCTCCACATCCTTCTGGGAGTGTGGCGACCAGAATTGTGCGCAATATTCCAAGTGCGGCCTTACCAAGGTTCTATACACTGTAGCATGACTTGTCAGTTTTTATACTCGACGCTCCGTCCAATGAAGGCAAGCATTCCGTATGCTTTCTTGACTACCTTGTCCACTTGTGTTGCCATTTTCAAACATCTGTAGACCTGCACGCCCAGATCTCTCTGACTTTCTATATTCCTAAGAGTTTTCCACTTACGGTATATTTCGCCTCTATGTTAGACCTACCAAAATGCATTACCTCACATTTGTCTGATTAAACTCCATTTGCCATTTCTCTGCCCAAGTCTCCAACCTATCTATGTCCTGCTGTATCCTCTGACAATCCTCAACACTATCTGCCACTCCACCCACCTTGGTGTCATCCGCGAACTTACTAATCAGACCGGCTACATTTTCCTCCAAATTATTTATGAATACTGCAAACAACAGAGGCCCCAGCACCGATCCCTGTGGAACACCACTACTCTCAACCTTCCATTCCGAAAAACACCCTTCTACTGCTACCCTTTGCCTTCTGTGACCGAGCCAGTTCTGTATCCATCTTACCACCTCACCTCTGATCCCACCTTTTGTACCAGTCTGCCATGAGGCACCTTGTCAAAGGCTTTACTGAAGTCCATGTAAACAACATCCACAACCCTCCCCTCATCAATCATCTTTGTCACCTCCTCAAAAAACTCAATCAAGTTAGTGAGGCACAACCTCCCCTTCACAAAGCTATGCTGTCTATCGCTAATGAGTCCATTTGTTTCCAAATGGGTATAAATCCTGTCCCTGAGAATTCTCTCCAATAATTTACCTCCTACCGAGTGAGGCTCACCGGCCTATAGTTTCCAGGATTATCCCTGCTACCTTTCTTAAACAGCGGTACCACATTAGCGATTCTCCAGTCCTCTGGGATCTCACCTGTAGCCAATGAGGATACAAAAATGTCAGTTAAGGCCCTGATGCGCTATCAATTACGACTAGACGAGAGTAGAGAGTAATCGAGGCTTTATTACACAGAGATGTGTGGCCTCCTACAGCTGCTGCCGAAATGGCTGCAGTTCGGAGAGCACACACATTTATACTCCGCCTACTGGGTGGAGCCAGCAGGCAGGGATCTACCCCCGTACCTGTAGTACAGGGGCCTTACCATAATACCCTCGTATGCAGTGCAGTATATACAATATAATACAACAGTGGTGACTACCACAGGCTCCAGCAATTTCCTCCCTTGCTTCCTTCAGTATTCTGGGGTAAATCCATTCCGGCCCAAAGACCTTAATGTCTTTGGAAAGGCCAATACCTCCTCCTTTTCCATGTCAAGAAGGTTGTTGCGAATGCCTCAGCATTGTGTTTTTCACGGGTGTGCTGGGCTCCTCCATCAGTGAGGCTGGGGAGATTTGTGGAGCCGCCTCCTCCAGTGAGTTGCTTAATTGTCCACCACCATTCACAGCTGGATGTGGCAGGACTGCAGAGTTTAGATCTGATGTGTTTGTTGTGGAATCGCTTCGCTCTGTCTGTTACTTGCTGCTTATGCTCTTTGACACACAAGTAGTTTCTGTGTTGTACCTTCACCAGGCCGACACCTCATTTTTCGGTCTGCCTGCTGCCTCACGGCGCCAAGGACCCAGGTTCAATCCTGCCCTGGGTCACTGTCCGTGTGGGGTGTCCACATTCTCCCCATGTCTGCGTGGATCTTACCCCCACAACCCAGAGATATGCAGGGTAGGTGGATTGGCTGCGTTAAATTGCCTCTTAATTGGAAAAAAAATGAATTGGGTACTTTAAACTTATATTTTAAAAAATTCCTGAAAGCAGTGACCACACAAAATTTGGAAGACCTTTTCCAAATCTTCTTTTCTATGTTCTATGTTCTTTGACAACCCCCTCCCCACACCAAACATGAAGCTGTGACCAACGTCCTTCTTTAAAGCTTCATTCTGCGTCTAACAATTGCATCAGTCCTGGGTTCTATAGTTCCTGATCAGATATGTCTATGGTTTTCCTCATACACTTCAATCGTTTTCTCAATCAGATATTTATTAAAGTCTTTTAAAAGGAAAATCATTAGTCATCAAATAATTCTTTTAATCCAGATCAGTTCTCCACATCTTTTACTCTGTCGGGAAAAACAAATGTCATCTTTTGGTTTCTTTTAAGTTTTGCCAATTTTGCATTCAGCCTCTTTAGCAATCAAAGTTTAACTGAAATAACCTGCTTCCATCTGCATTCGATGAACCTTTTAGCATTTGAAAACTTCAATCATACCTTTTAAGCTTTGACCTTTTGTTCTCTTGGTTGGCAATTCTCCCCCTCCTGCCTCCCTCTCGCTGACTGGATCTAATCATTTATTCATGTCCTCCTGTTGCTTATTGTCCTGATTGCTGTCTTTTGCAATTATATTGTTGCAGTTGGACCATTTTATGTGTGCAGAATATTTTTTTTAAGACACCTGAATCACATGTCTTCCCTCAATCTGTCCTTCAATGAAAAATAATTTCATTTTGTGACTTTTTTGAGATAGTTCAGTCAGTGAAACTGTTCTGTGGGATACTAATTAGAAATGCTAAACATGCCTAAATGTAATCCCTTTCTTTGTTAGTTTAACATAGTGACTAGTGGGATACTACAGGGATTGGTGCTGGTACCAGCTATTCACAATATATATTGTTAAGAAGGTGTATGGTGTATTGGCTTTCATTAATAGGGGGATTGAGTTTAAGAGCCGCAAGGTTTTCCTGAAGCTTTATAAAACCCTGGTTCGACCACACTTGGAATATTGTGTCCAGTTCTGGTCGCCTCATTATAGGAAGGATGTGGATGCTTTGAAGAGGGTGCAGAGGAGATTTACCAGGATGCTGCCTGGACTGGAGGGAATGTCTTATAAAGAAACGTTGAGGGAGATAGGGCTTTTCTCACTGGAGCAAAGAAGGCAGAGAGGTGACTTGATAGAGGTGTACAAGGTGATGAGAGGCATGGATAGAGTGGATAGCCAGAGACTTTTCCCCAGGGTGGAAATGGCTGTCACGAGGGGACATAATTTTAAGGTGTTTGGAGGAAGGTTCTTTACATAGAGTGGTGGGTGTGTGGAATGCACTGCCAGCAGAGGTGGTGGAGTCAGAGTCATTAGGGACATTTAAGCGACTCTTAGACAGGCACATGGACAGCAGTAAATTGAAGGGGTGTAGGTTAGGTTGATCTTAGATTAGGATAAATGGTCGGCACAACATTGTGGGCCGAAGGGCCTGTACTGTTCTATGTTGGGAACACGGTAGCACAAGTGGTTAGCACTGTGGCTTCACAGCGCCAGGGTCCCAGGTTCGATTCCCCGCTGGGTCACTGTCTGCGGAGTCTGCACGTTCTCCCCGTGTCTGCGTGGGTTTCCTCCAGGTGCTCCGGTTTCCTCCCACAGTCCAAAGACGTGCAGGTTGGGTGGATTGGCCATAATAAATTGCCCTTAGTGACCAAAAAAACATTAGGAGGGGTTATTGGGTTACGGGGATAGTGTGGAAGTGAGGGCTTAAGTGGGTCGGTGCAGACTCGATGGGCCGAATGGCCTCCTTCTGCACTGTATGTTCTATGTTTTATGGTCTATATTAATATCAAGGTGCATAGTGAGTTGATTATGACACCAGGGCCCTGAACCTCAATAAAGGTAACTATGATGGTATGAGGCATGAGTTGACTATGACAGACTGGGAAACATTACTGAAAGGAAGGACAGTGGACAGGTAATGGCAGGCATTCAAGGATCAAATAGGTGAATTCCAAAAGCTGTTTATTCCTATTTGGTGCAAGAGTAGAAAGGGAACTGTGACCAAACCATGGTTTATAAGGGAAATTAGCGACAGTATTAGATTCTAAGAAGAGGCAATACAAATTAGCAAAAAAAATCAATAGTCCTGAGGATTGGGAACTGGGATTGATGATGAAGAAAGGGAAAAAACAATATGAAAGTAAACTAGTGGGGGTATAGATACTGACTGTAAAAGTTTCTATAGATATGTAAAGAGAAAAGGTTTGATAAAAACTAATGTAGGCTCATTACAGTCAGAAACGGAGGATTCATAACAGGAAACAAGGAAATGTCTGAGGAACTAAATTCACACTTTGCTTCTGTCTCCACAAAGGGAGACATGAATAATGTACTGGAAGTTCTGAGAAACACAAGTTTCAGTGAAGAGCTGAAGGAAATTAGTAATAGTAAAGAAATAGATTTGGGGAAATTAATGGGATTGAAGGCGGACAAATCTCCAGGGCCTAATAATCTTCATTCCAGAGTACTTTGTGGCCCGAGAAATACTAGATCCATTGCCGATCACTTTCCAAAATTCTTTGGACTCTGGAATGGTTCCTACAGATTGGAGGGTAGCTAATATAACCCTGCTAGTTAAAGCTCATGGGATTACGGGTAGAGTCTTGAAATGGATAGAAAGCTGGTTAGCAGATAGGATCAGTGCTTTTTTTTCGATTGGCAGGCAGTGACTAGTGGGGTACGGCAGGGATCCTGTGCGAGGCCCCCAACTGTTCACATTAAATATTAATGATTTGGACGAGGAACTAAATGTATGATCTACAAATTTGCAGATGATACAAAGTTGGGTGGGAGGGTGAGCTGTGAGGAGGATGCAGAGATGCTTCAGCGGGATTTGTACAGGCTGAGTGAGTGGGCACATGCACGGCAGATGCAGTATAATGTGGATAAATGTGAGGTTATCCAGTTTGGTTGCAAAAATAGGCAGGCAGATTATTATTTGAATGGGTGTAAATTGAGAGAGGCGGATACTCAGCGAGACCTTGGTGTCCTCGTGCATCAGTCGCTGAAAGTAAGCGGCAGGTACAGCAGGCAGTAAAGAAGGGAAATGGCACGTTGGCCTTCATAGCGAGAGGATTCGAGTACAGGAGCAGGGATATGTTGCGACAGTTGCTTCCAGATCCCTGAAAGTTGCCACCCAGGTTGATCGGGTTAGAACAAAGAACAAAGAAATGTACAGCACAGGAACAGGCCCTTCGGCCCTCCAACCCATGCTGACCGACTAAACTGCAATCTTCTACACTTCCTGGGTCCGTATCCCTCTATTCCCATCCTATTCATGTATTTGTCAAGATGCCCCTTAAATGTCACTATCGTCCCTGCTTCCACCACCTCCTCCGGTAGCGAGTTCCAGGCACCCACTACCCTCTGTGTAAAAAACTTGCCTCGTACATCTACTCTAAACCTTGCCCCTCGCTCCTTAAACCTATGCCCCCTAGTAATTGACCCCTCTACCCTGGGGAAAAGCCTCTGACTATCCACTCTGTCTCTGCTCCTCATAATTGTTAAGAAGGCGTATGGTGTGTTAGCTTTTATTGGTAGTGGGATTGAGTTTCGGAGCCATGAGGTCATGTTGCAGCTGTACAAAACTCTGGTGCGGCCGCATTTGGAGTATTGCGTGCAATTCTGGTCGCCGCATTATAGGAAGGATGTGGAAGCATTGGAAAGGGTGCAGAGGAGATTTACCAGGATGTTGCCTGGTATGGAGGGAAGATCATATGAGGAAAGGCTGAGGGACTTGAGGCTGTTTTCATTAAAGAGAAGAAGGTTAAGAGGTGACTTAATAGAGGCATACAAGATGATCAGAGGATTGGATTGGGTGGACAGTGAGAGATTTTTTCCTTGGATGGTGATGGCTAGCATGAGGGGACACAGCTTTAAATTGAGGGGAGATAGATATAGGACAGACGTCAGAGGTAGGCTCTTTACTCAGAGAGTAGTAAGGGCGTGGAATGCCCTGCCTGCAACAGTAGTGGACTCGCCAACACTAAGGGCATTCAAATGGTCATTGGATAGACATATGGACGATAAGGGAATAGTGTAGATGGGCTTTAGAGTGGTTTCACAGGTCGGCGCAACATCGAGGGCCGAAGGGCCTGTACTGCGCTGTAATGGTCTATTGTTCTATTGTCTATAGTTCTACAGGGCCTTGGTGAGGCCACACCTGGAGTATTGTGGGCAGTTTTGGTGTCCTTATCTGAGGAAGGCTGTTCTTGCTATGGAGGGAGCACAGCGAAGGTTTACCAGGCTGATTCCTGGGATGGCAGGACTGACGTATGAAGAGGGATTGAATCGGTTAGGATTGTATTCGCTGGAGTTCAGAAGAATGAGGGGAGATTTCTTAGAAACCTATAAAATTCTAACAGGACTGGACAGGGTAGATGCAGGAAGGATGTTCCCGATGGTGGCGATATTGAAACAGGAGTCATAGTCTGAGGGCATGGGGAAGAAAATTTAGGACTAAAATGAGAAATTGCTTCACCCAGAGAGTGGGGAGTCGGTGGAATTCGTTACCACAGGAAGCAGTCGAGTCCAAAAACATTGTATGTTTTCAAGAGTAGTTAGATATCGCAATTAGGGTGAAGGAGATCAAAGGATATGAGGGGAAATCGGAATTAGGCTATTGAGTTGGATGATCAGTCATGATCGTGATGAACGCGGAGCAGGCTCGAAGGGCCGAATGCCCTCTTCCTGTCCTATTTTCTATGTTTCTATTGCTTCAGTATTGCGATAAAAGACATTTTGTTGAAGCTTTTCATCAGGACAATCACAAGGATGCCATAGATCACAGAATTTACAGAGCAGAAGGATGCCATACGGCCCATTGAGTCTGCACTTGCTCTTGGAAAGGACACCCTACTCAAGCCCACGCCCCCACCCTATCCTCATAACGCCTCCTATTCTTTTGGACACTAAGGGCAATTTTGGTCACTGAGGGCAATTTAGCACGGCCAATCCACCTAACCTGCACATCTTTGGAATGTGGGAGGAAACCGGAGCACCCGGAGGAAACCCACGCGCACACGGGGAGAACGTGCAGACTCCAACAGACAGTCACCCGAGCTGGATTTGAACCCGGGTCCCTGGAGCTGTGAGGCAGCAGTGCTAACCACTGTGCCATCCAATGTCAGGGGCAGCAACCATTTTATAATGTATGAAGCAAGAGTTCTGATTGGCTAGCAAGTGGAATCTCACCAGTAGAAGCATTGCCATGGAGTGTTGGTGACTGACAGTTAACTGCCAATCGTAGTTTGAAAATTTAAACTAGATAGCTTGACACTGATTGGTCAAGGCATTGTCCTGAGGAATGTCAACCAGTCATCACTTTCTCCTCATTCACTATAAAGTTGTTGTTTCCCCTGACATTGATATTCTTATTATCCTGATGAGTGAGGGATGAAAAGCTTTGACAAAATGTCTTTTTTCAGCAATACTGAAGTTCAGTATTACCAAACGACTTTTATTTACATGCTAACCATTTAGAAAGGTTAAATAAGACCAAGATATTTCTGGAAGAACTCTGAGATTCTTCAAAGTCATCTCCACTCAGTAAGTGACACAACAATGACAGTTCCTTATGTACTCGCTCAGTATCTTTAGGGTTAACCCTTTAATCTACATCTCCCCCGAGTCTTTATCCCTCTACTATTATTCAAACATTCACCTTCACCTCCCTCCAAAGTCTCTCCTCTTAAAGTGACGGTCTCCTTGGTGATGTCACCAGTCTTCCTGAATGAGTGCGGAGCTCCTTCTGAACTAGAAAGCAATTAGTTCCTGGGAGCTGTCACTTTTGTTTATCTCATTTGTGGTTCTGTAGATGTGAGATCTCTTGAGCTTCAGGTCCATGGTTTTCTGTCCATTGATGTTGGGACAGGTATGTTCTTTTGAATGATTCCTGACTGCGTTTTGATCAGATATGATCTCGGATGCTGTAGTTTCTCATTTAACATTCCTGTACGGTTCTGCTCTCTGATCCATGTCCTCTCTCCCTTTTCAAGAATCGTAAGATCTTGAGCACAATACCCCTGGTTAAATGTATAAACATGCCTCACTCGCTAGGCTTCTTCCTTCTTCCTCGCTCGATTGTGGTCTTCCAGTGTGACATTTTCTGGCAATATGTGGGGCACGAAAGGAAGTTTAGTCTGAGCCATTCGAAGCTGGCATGAGGCAAGCCCATTATGTAATGGGTATGGAGCGATGCCTAAGCAGAATAACTCTGCACACCTCTCTGGTCAACACCATAATGACCCTGGATCTGGGTCATGTGCTTTCTTACATCACTGTGTGGGGGGATACTGTACTCAGTCCCACAGTAACACAGTGGTTAGCACTGTTGCTTCACAGCGCCAGGGTCTCAGGTTCGATTAAAGCAAATTACAGCGGATGCTGGAATCTGAAACCAAAGAGAAAATGCTGGAAAATCTCAGCAGGTCTGGCAGCATCTGCAGGGAGAGAAAAGACCAAACGTTTCGAGTCCAATTACTCTTTGTCACACCGCTCCAGCCTCCCTTCCCGGTGCCAACTGGGTGCTGCGCCAACTGCCACGTGGGGGACTTTCCTCCTCCCACTGGGAGCATTGAAAAACTTTGGAACTTGCGTTCTCCTGTTTTGTGCCATCCTTCACTCTTTCCAAGGATCTCTTGAACCATGACCTCCAGCATTTGTTCCAACCCTAATGCACCAAACATTTTGTTATTTATATTTATCGTTTTCTTTGATTCTGTGACCAGATCGGAATCTTTGAATCCTCTGCAATGGAACCTGTGTGCACCTTGCCCTCATGCAAGCTGGCACCTGTGCCATCCATGTCCACTGTCCTGTCTGTAGCTCAATGTGCTGGTGTTTTATTTTCAGACCCCACCTCTAATCCACCCTATGAGAAGCGTTCAGTGTCTGTATCTGAGCTGATGCCTGAGAGTGTGAATTTGGTGAGGGTGTTTGGTTTCTAACATTGTGCTTTTCCACGGTCTGCCCAGATTGGATCTCTCGAGTATCTGAAAGAAAAAAAAAGGACGGGGGTAAGGTTATAATAATCTTTATTAGTGTCACAAGCAGGCTTACATTAACACTGCAATGAAGTTACTGTGAAAAGCCCCTAGTTGCCACATTCCGGCGCCTGTTCGGATACACAGAGGGAGAATTCAGAATGTCCTATCCACCTAACAGCACGTCTTTCAGGATTTGTGGGGGGAAACCGGAGCACCCGGAGGAAACCCACGCACACACGGGGAGAACGTGCAGATTCCGCACAGACAGTGACCCAAGCCAGGAATCGAACCTGGTCCTGGACGCTGTGAAGCAACAGTGCTAACCAGTGTGATACCGTGTCTCCCAGGTTGTGGTGCCGGGAGAGAAAGAAAGAAGTCAATTCTTACAATATCCCCAGATTCTCAATCAGAAGAGACTGTGGGATGAAGGTCAGTGAATGGATGACCAATCTGTGGTGTTGTGCAACCTGGGCCTGTGTGGCTGTCATGTTTCAATAGCTGGTGAATGTGAAGCTGTGAGATTGAGCTGAAATATTTGGGTAGGTTTGTGGCCTGATTAATAGACACTGAGTTGTGGTCACCTTGCTGCAGTTTACAATATTACAATGGTGACTATTTTTGGCTGCAAACCATTTTGGGATATCCTGCAGTTGTGAAAGGCACAATATAAATCGGTGTCTGGGTTAGGGTTGGGGTTGATATTAGTGCTAAGTTTAGTATTAGAGTTAAGGTTAGGGTATTGAAGGTGAATTCATTAACCTTGGTCCCTCACATGCGGCCATTGAACTTCCCCAGGCACTAATTAGAGTTCCTGTGGGTTTGATGCTTGACATTGACGTCCAGGGCTATCTGCTCCAACTAACTTTTGACCTTATGTCTGGATGGCCTCTTTCACTCCCACAGATTCAGGATATCTTTCCACTTGAACACCTCCTCCAGCTGGGAGCATTGAAAAACTTTGCAACTCGCGTTCTCCTGTGTTGTGCCATCCTTCAGTCTTTCCAAGAATCTCTTGAACCATGACCTCCAGCATTTGTTCCAACCACAATGAATTTCTTCTTTAAGACAGTGTTTTTCAAACTTGTTTTCCCAGGACCCACTTTTACCAACCGGCCGACCTTTGCAGCCCTCCATTTTCACTTACCTTTACTGTGACAGGTGGGCCAGCTTGGTTCTCACGATCTCACTCGCTTTGTTATTTAATGTTACATTTCTGTTAAGGATTTCAGCTGGTGATTTAAGTTCTCGCTTTGAGAAAAATCAAGAGGTTTGTCCTCGAACTCACCGTGCTTAATCTTCAAATCTCTGAAGATTTGAGGGTTTTAAACTTTCATTTGCCAGTATTTCCCTGCCGATAACACACATGGACTTTGCATCCTGATTTGAATTGGCAAAATTAACAAAGACACACCGCACAAAATCATCTTTATTCTGCTTTGTTCCCAATTTCAGTTTCTTCTGGAGCAGGAGCTCATGAAAATGAAATGAAATGAAAATCGCTTATTGTCACAAGTAGGCTTCAATGAAGTTACTGTGAAAAGCCCCTAGTCGCCACATTCCAGCGCCTGTTCGGGGAGGCTGTTACGGGAATTGAACCGTGCTGCTGGCCTGCCTTGGTCTGCTTTCAAAGCCAGCGATTTAGCCCTGTGCTCATACCAGCACTGCTCTGTCCTGCTGTGGACTCTCCTGTGCAGCTCACACTAGCACTGCTCTGTCCAGCAGATTCAGTCGTGAGATCCTGCCCTCTGTTTGTGTCTCTGGCCCTCTCTTCCTTCATTGCCAAATGATCCATTTTCAGTTTTTCACCCAGTCCTGTTGCTTGCTTGCTGGCAACTAAAAAATGGAGGAATATGTCCACGTGCTTTCATGCCCAAAGATCGGACCTACAGGGCACTTCATATCAGTTTATATGCCGGGCGTGTGGCCGGCTCTCTCTGCAGTTTTTGACAGGAAGACTCCAGCATTCACATTTAAAGGCCGGTGGCGGCGGCATTCTCAACAAGCCGGGTGTGGCCATTGGGTGATTCTCCAGTGATTGGGAACACCGCGACTGATTGCTCTGCGATGCACCCTTGGGTCACGACCCTGAATTGAAAAAATCCTGCCGCCAACTTACTTTACAAAGAACATTAGGGTTAGGGTTAGGATCAGCTTCATAGGCTGGACTATTTTCATTCGGGTTAGGGTTGAGTCTATGGGTTAGGGTTAGGGTTGAATGTATGGGTTAGGGTTAGGGTTGAGGGTTAGGGTTAGGGTTAGGGTTGAATGTGTGGGTTAGGGTTAGGGTTGGGTGTTAGGGTTAGGGTTGAATGTGTGGGTTAGGGTTGAGTCTATGGGTTAGGGTTAGGGTTGAATGTATGGGTTAGGGTTGAGTGTTAGGGTTAGGGTTAGGGTTGAATGTGTGGATTAGGGTTTGGGTTAGGGTTAGGGTTAGGGTTGAGTGTTAGGGTTAGGGTTAGGGTTGAATGTGTGGATTAGGGTTAGGGTTAGGGTTGTGTGTATAGGTTAGGGTTAGGGTTTTGGTGAAATTGTGGGACAATAATTGCCATTTATTGTGAAGATTTTATCAGTGAATGTTCATATCCAAGCAACATTTGAATATTTGTGCTTTACTGGCCTGAAAACAACCGACAGATCAAAATCTATCCATTGCGATACTCTGATATCTTCACATTTCTGTTCTCGCCTTTCTGATATTTAACAAAACATATGTAAGGTTTCTTAAAGTTTGGTGTTTTTCAGTTTGAACATGTGTAACCATCTTCTCAGTGAAATACAACAGATATTCCTTTATATAATGGAATAGTCCAATCTCATCTTCCAGAAGAATTTTAGTGTTTTGAAGACGCAGTAAATTTGTGATAAACTTTCAGAATATGAATTGAAGTAATGAGATATTCAGAAACTACATTTCAAACTTATGGAGAATAGAAAATGAGAATTAGGAGCATTTGGGACATTTATACCCGGCCGGGGGCGGGGGGGGGGGGGGGGGGCGGGGGGGGGGGGGAGGGGGGAGGGACGGAGAATCCCACTCCATGTATTTCTTGCCCTCAGGAATTGTTTCTAATTATATTTCTGCAATAATCTCCTGTTCCGATTCCATCCTTACTGACGAGTCCCGGAGGAGGTGTATCCTGGAGTAAAGGGCCTCTGTTCAGTTTGTTCTGTTCTGTCTGGACGTCCAAATGTATATAATGGCTCCAAAATTTCCTGCTGCTCTTTCATATCTCGCTGTGGATCCTTCACGTCAACAAGGAGGAGGGCAGGCCTGGTTTTAACGTCTCATCGCAGAGACAATACTTCCTGAAATGCAACAGTCCTGCAGTGGTGCACTGGAGTGCCGTATATTAAATACCAGCTCCTAGTAAAATGCAGGTGCTTACTTTCCAAATATTTATATTAAAGCATCTCTTTTGCAAGAATATTTGCAGCATCGTATACTCATTGCTAAGCCAACAACATCTGATTCGGCTCAACCACATTAATTGGACGCTGAGGTGTAATCAAAGTCCTTCTGCACAGTCAGCTGGGTCACCAGCCCCTGGGTGTCCAGACCTCCAGTACAAGATATGAAGATGGTGGTCATTCAGACTAGTAACTGGGAGAGTCACTGATGGCTGTGACTTCTGAAGGCTGATGTTTGGGAGAGGCCCGCAGAATCTAAAAGCTCAGTTGGTTGGGAAAGGGCCAGTGAAAGAAGAGGCCAGTGAATTTTTAACCTTCTCAACCCAATGTCTTCCTGAGCATCTAATGGAGCAGAGTGTCAGAATGAGGCCCGTGAGACACGCCAGATGGCGTGCTGACCACCACAGCACAAACCATCAACTTCGGAGCAGGAAATGCTGCCACACAGACTCACTGCTCCTTGTGCTGTGCCTTTTACATTTTATATTCAGGACCAAACTGCTTCCCAGTGAATTGTTCTGTATTTATTCAACTGTCTTCTCACTCCCCCCCCCCCCCCCCCCCCCCCCCCCCGCCCCGCTCCCACCCAGCCTATAACAGCTGCTTCTTGTACAGTCAACTTCAATGCTTTTGAAATCAACGTGGTCATTTTACGTACACGGTCAGTGTACACACGTGGTTAATATACACAGGCAGGCAGTTTACACATGGTTAGTATACACACCTGGTCAATATACAAACCGAAACATAGAAATAGAAGCAGAAGGAGGTCATTCAGCACTTTGAGACTGCTCTACCATTCATTGTGATCATGGCTGACCATCTAACTTAGTAGCCATCTCCCACTTTCTGTTAATCCCCTTTACCCTCAGTGCTATATCTAACTGCTTCTTGACACCATACAATGTTTTGGCCTCATCTACTTCCCGTGATAATGAATCCCACCGGCCGACCACTCTCTGGGTGAAGAAATGTCTCCTCATCTCTGTCCTATATGGTCTACCCCGTATCCTCAGACTGTGAACCCAGTTCTGGACACACCCACCATCAGGAACATCCTTCCTGCATCTACCCTGTCCAGTCCTGTTAGAATTTTATAGGTTTCTAGGAGATTCCCCCACATTCTTCTGAACTCCACTAAATACAATCTTACCCAACTCAATCTCTCCTCATACGTCAGTCCTGCCATCCCAGGAATCAGTCTAGTAAACCTTCATTGAACTCCCTCTATATCAGGAACATCCTTCCTCAGGTAAGGAGACCAAAACGGCACACGATATTCCAGGTGTGGCCTCACCGAGGCCCTGTATAATTGCAGCGAGACATCCCTACTCCTGTACTCGAATCCTCTCGCAATGAAGGCCAACATTTTTTCATTTTTTTCATTCATTTCATTTCACTTCAACATACCATTAGCCTTCTTTACCGCCTGCTGCACCTGCGCGCTTACCTTCAGTGACTGGTGTACGAGGACACCCAGGTCTCGTTGCACATTCCCCTCTCCTAATTTATGGACATTCAGATAATAGTCTGACTTCTTGTTTTTGCTGCCAAAGTGGATAACCTCACATTTATCCAAATTATACAGCACCTGACATCCATTTGCCCACTCACTCAGCCTGTCCAAATCACATTGAAGGATCTCTGCATCCTCCTCACAGCTCACCCTCCCACCCAACTTGGTGTCATCTGCAAATTTTGAGATATTATATTTTGTTCCCTCGTCTAAATCATTAATCTATATAGTGAATAACTGGAGTCCCAGCTCCGATCCCTGTGGCAACCCCCCACTAGTCATTGCCGGTCAATTTGAAAAAGACCAGTTATTCCTATTTGTTTCCTGTCTGTTTTCTATCTATCTCAATACACTTCCCCCAATCCCATGCACTTTAATTTTACACGCTAATCTCTATTGCGAGACGTTGTCAAAAGCCTTCTGAAGGTCCAAATAAACCACATCCACTGGCTCCCCCTCATCAACTCCACTAGTTACATCCTCGAAGAATTCCAGTAGATTTGTCAAGCATGATTTCCCCTTCATATATCCATGCTGACTCTGTCCGATCCTGACTCTGTCCGATCCTGACTCTGTCCGATCCTGACTCTGTCCGATCCTGACTCTGTCCGATCCTGCCACTAAGGGCTCCGCTATAAAACTCCAGCATTTCCCCACTGCCGACGTCAGGCTGACTGGTCTATGAATCTCTGTTTTCTCTCGACCTCCCTTCTTAAATAGTGCAGTTACATTAGCCACCCTCCAATCTGCAGGATCTGTTCCAGAGTGTATAGAACCCTGGAAGATGACCACCAATGCATCCACTATTTCTAGAGCCACCTCCTTCAGTACCCTGGGGCGTAGATTATCAGGCCCTGGTTCAGTACGCACATGCAGTCACTATAAATACACGGTCAGTACGCACATGCAGTCACTATAAATACACGGTCAGTACGCACATGCAGTCACTATAAATACACGGTCAGTACGCACATGCAGTCACTATAAATACACGGTCAGTACGCACATGCAGTCAGTTTGGACTCACAGTCAGTATACATAGGAGGTCAGTTTACACCCACGTACAGTATACACACACTGTCACTATACAAATATGGTACGCAATCAGTGGACACAGGCGGTCAATATACACTCATTCTCAGTAGATACAAGTTGTCAGTTTACACAGGTGGTAATTTTACACACATGCCCAGTATACACGGCCTATCAGTATGCATGTGAGGTCAGTATACACGTGTGATCAGGATGCATCTGCGGTCAGTATATAGGTGCTGTCAATATAACAACTTAGTCAGTATATACATGCCATCAGTACATATGCCCTGTCAGTATATAGATGATGTCAGTATATCTGCGGCATCAGTATACATGCAGCTTCAGTATACACGCACTGTCAGTATATAGATGCGGCCAGTATATACATGCCATAAGTATATATGCACCGTCAGTATACACGCACCTCAATATATAAATGTGGTCAGTATACACGCGCCATCATGCTATTGATGCAGTCTGTATGCATGCGCCATTACTATATATGCACCGTCAATAGACACGCTCCATCAGTATAAAGATGCGGTCAGTATATTAGTGCCATCAGTATATATGCACCGTCAATAGAACATAGAACATTACAGCGCAGTACAGGCCCTTCGGCCCTCGATGTTGCGCCGACCTGTGAAACCACTCTAAAGCCCATCTACACTATTCCCTTATTGTCCATATGTCTATCCAATGACCATTTGAATGCCCTTAGTGTTGGCGAGTCTACTACTGTTGCAGGCAGGGCATTCCACGCCCTTACTACTCTCTGAGTAAAGAACCTACCTCTGACATCTGTCTTATATCTATCTCCCCTCAATTTAAAGCTATGTCCCCTCGTGCTAGACATCACCATCCGAGCAAAAAGGCTCTCACTGTCCACCCTATCCAATCCTCTGATCATCTTGTATGCCTCAATTAAGTCACCTCTTAACCTTCTTCTCTCTAACGAAAACAGCCTCAAGTCCCTCAGCCTTTCCTCGTAAGATCCTCCCTCCATACCAGGCAACATTCTGGTAAATCTCCTCTGCACCCTTTCCAATGCTTCCACATCCTTCCTATAATGCGGCGACCAGAATTGCACACAATACTCCAAATGTAGCCGCACCAGAGTTTTGTACAGCTGCAACATGACCTCATGGCTCTGAAACTCAATCCCTCTACCAATAAAAGCTAACACACCGTACGCCTTCTTAACAATCCTCTCAACCTGAGTGGCAACTTTCAGGGATCTATGTACATGGACACCGAGATCTCTCTGTTCATCCTCACTACCAAGAATCTTACCATTAGCCCAGTACTCTGTCTTCCTGTTATTCCTTCCAAGATGAATCACCCCACACTTTTCTGCATTAAACTCCATTTGCCACCTCTCAGCCCAGCGCTGCAGCTTATCTATGTCCCTCTGTAACTTGTAACATCCTTCCGCACTGTCCACAACTCCACCGACTTTAGTGTCATCTGCAAATTTACTCACCCATCCTTCTACGCCCTCCTCCAGGTCATTTATAAAAATGACAAACAGCAGTGGCCCCAAAACAGATCCTTGTGGTACACCACTAGTAACTGGACTCCAGTCTGAACACTTCCCATCAACCACCACCCTTCGTCTTCTTCCAGCTAGCCAATTTCTGATCCAAACTGCTAAATCTCCCTGAATCCCATGCTTCCGTATTTTCTGCAGTAGCCTACCGTGGGGAACCTTATCAAATGCTTTACTGAAATCCATATACACCACATCAACTGCTTTACCCTCATCCACCTGTTTGGTCACCTTCTCAAAGAACTCAATAAGGTTTGTGAGGCACGACCTACCCTTCACAAAACCGTGTTGACTATGTCTAATCAAATTATTCCTTTCCAGATGATTATACACCCTATCTCTTATAAACCTTTCCAAGATTTTGCCCACAACAGAAGTAAGGCTCACTGGTCTATAGTTACCGGGGTTGTATCTGCTCCCCTTCTTGAACAAGGGGACAACATTTGCTATCCTCCAATCTTCTGGCACTATTTCTGTAGACAAAGGTGACATGCTCCATCAGTATATAGATGTGGTCAGTATATTTGTGCCGTCAGTATATACGCACCGTCGGTATATAGATGCGATAAGTATACACGTGCCATTAGTATACTCGCACCGTCAGCATATATGCACCGTCAGTACATACACACCATCAGTATATAGATTTGGTCGGTATATACACGCCATCAGTAGAAACACACTGTAAATGTATAGATGCAGTCAGGATATATGTGCCGTCAGTATATACACACCACCAGTATATAGATGCAGTCAGTATATACGCACCATCAGTATATACGCACCGTCAGTATATAGATGCAGTCAGTATATACGCACCATCAGTATATACGCACCGTCAGTATATAGATGCAGTCAGTATATACGCACCATCAGTATATACGCACCGTCAGTATAAAATGTAGTCAGTATATATGCACCGTCAGTATATATGCACTGTCAGTATATAAATGCAATCAGTATATAGATGCAGTCAGTATTTATGCACCATCAGTATATCCATGTCATCAGTATATATGTGCTGTCAGTATATACGCGCCATCCTAGATGCAGTCAGTATATACGCACCATCAGTAAACACACACTTGGCTGCCACAACTTATAGATTCAGGTCCAGTCAACTTTTCTTTCAGCTAAGCTTATCACCAACTTCTCTCGGCAACAGATGAATGTTGGTTCCACTACATTACCCTCTCCATTAGCAACATCATCTTCTTTATCTACAAGAATCTCATCAACCACTTACTCGGGAATTCATTTAACTCTCTTTGCCATTCCTTCAATTTAAGTTTTGTGCAGTTAACCAAATTAACTTTGCAGCTAAATTACTTCATTTAAGATGTAGCCCAGTCCTGGTCAGTTCCATCAGCAGATTCACAACTCGCTGGTTTCAGGTCAGTGTTTCCTCGATCTGTACCCAGTTAGTCAACCTCTCACAATCTTCACTACACACTGATTGCAGAGCTTAGCAAAGTAGCACAATGAGAACAGTTCCTGTCCATCTTTATCCTGATTATTTTTGCCAACCAGCTTTTGACTAAGAATAAAATCTATTCAGTAAAGAATGAATAAAAGTATGTTTTTTTAAAAATTAAGACAATGCAAACATCAGTAAAATCTGCTGCTATTTTTATAGAACAACAAAAATGAATTGAATTACTTGAATTGTTTTGCATGTTTACAAATGCTTTGTGTGGAATTTTCCAGGGTACCAAGATTGGAATTTGTCAGAGAGGGAGTGAAGTCACCTCAACAGAATGATTCAGTTAGCTATTGAAATCTCACTTGTGAATCCTGGTGGGTTAAACAGCAGCTGGTACATCTGCAGCCTCATTCTGTTAGGACTGAAAGAATCTTCTTTCATATTTAGTTGCATAGCAGCAAGGTTATTGTAGAGGAGAGGGATTTTCTTTGGCAGGATCACTTGTGTTATGTTTTGATCGCCAGAATTAATAGAATATGTTACACAATTGTACTTGGGTGATATGGGCATTGAGGGTGTAAAACATGGCAAAAGTAACTGATATGTCCCTGGTGTTGTTAGATCTGAAAGGGATCTCCTTTCTTTAATGGATGTTTCTTTGGAGTGATCTTGAAGTCAGAAAGTACCTTCAATATCTTATTATTCAACTCGGGTTTGCTACACGTCTTCTGTGTTCTTCTCTGTGTGGGTACAGCATCATAATGTTAATATGTTCTGGTTCAAGCTCAGACAATTAAATACAACAGCTAATGCATACCAGCAGAACAAGGAACTGGGTAAAATATCTGAATAATCTGGCATCAGTTAATGGAGACACCACGTTGTCTTATCAATGTAGATTCCATGTTATTACAGTATTAATTTTATGCTATTGTACAATCTGTAGCTTTTTTTTTTAATTACCTTACTCAGATTCTGTCTCCGTCTTCCTCTTCACAATGAATCGCTGTGCAATTTCCGTTCCATTGCGGATAACATTTATCTTTTGGCCAGATGTGTTTTTTGTTAACATGCCTTTTGCTGGATCTTCTGTCTTGTGCCATCCTCCAGGTCATCGTGAATGTTTTTATAATCTGCCTCTTTAGGACAGAAATATTGTGAATGTTCTTTCTCAAGTAATTCCATCAAACAGGTGCTGGTCTCTTCCTCTGTAATATAATCTCCAGTTGTCGCATTTTATTCACAATTTCCACATTAGCAGAGTCATTTGTGAAGCAGTCCGTGTCTAAATGCAGCAAGACCTGGACAATATCCAGGCTTGGGTTGACAAGTGGCAAGTTACATTCGCGCCACACAAGTGCCCGGCAATGACCATCTACAAAAGAGAGAATCTAACCATTGCCCCTCGACATTCAGCAGCATCACCATCGCTGAATCCCCCACAATCAACATCCTGGGGATTACCATTGATCAGAAACTGAACTGGACTAGCTACACTATCGCTTCACAGCTCCAGGGTCCCAGGTTCGATTCCCGGCTTGGGTCACTGCGGAGTCTGCATGTTCTCCCCGTGTCTGCGTGGGTTTCCTCCGGGTGCTCCGGTTTCCTCCCACAAGTCCCAAAAGACGTGCTGTTAGGTGAATTGGACATTCTGAATTCTCCTCAGTGTACCCGAACAGGCACCGGAATGTGGCGACTAGGGGCTTTTCACAGTAACTTCATTGCAGCGTTAATGTAAGCCTACTTGTGACAATAATAAAGATTATGATTATTATAAAAGCAGGTGTTACGATCCCAGACTTGACCCAATACTGTCTCGTATACTGGACAGAAACCCCAATATTTTATTTGAATTTTGTAAGACTGTGAGCAAGGCTACTTCGCTCCAGGAGTAACGGTAAAGTCACCACAGTCCCAGTTCACCACAGGCTGCTTTCTTCTTTGAAGGGGGGGGGGGGAGCTGACTGGTGGGGATTTAACCTGAGGGTCACCACACCGCAGGCAAGGGGCAAGGTTGAGAAGACGGGGATTCATGAATAACCTCCATCAGTGATTCGCGAAGAAATATGGATATGGCAAATTGAAACAAAACATTATTACTAACACAGTATAAAAATCTTTAACATCACACCAGAAAATAAGTCACATTTATCCCTTAAACAATACTGATGAACACAGTGAATACAATACCCTTAACTGCTATCTTCACTCCCACTCACGGAAAAACCCCATCTCAGATTTCAATCCGCTCTTGAACGATTGGCAGTCAGGAACACCTGCTTCACAGAGATTTTCTTTAATCTGGGGGGGGGCTCCCTCTTAATGTTCCTGCGGGGGGGGGGGGGGGCTCCCTCTTAGTGTTCCTGCGGGGGGGGGGGGAGGTGGGGGGGCTCCCTCTTAGTGGTTCCTGGGGGGGGGGGCTCCCTCTTAGTGGTTCCTGGGGGGGTACCTCTTAGTGGTTCCTGCGGTGTGGGGGCTCCCTCTTTGTGTTCCTGAGGGGGGGGGGGGCTCCCCATTACAGGGGTTCCTGGGGGTGGGGGTCTCCCTATTAGTGGTCCCTGGGGGGGGGGCTCCCTATTAGTGGTCCCTGTGGGGGGGCTCCCCATTACAAGGGTTCCTGGGGGTGGGGGGACTCCCCATTTGTGTTCCTGCAGGGGGGGGGGGGGCTCCCTATTAGTGGTCCCTGGGGGGGGAGTTCTCTCACTGTTGTTCGGTGCGGGGGGAGTGGCAGTGAATCGCCAGCTGTGGGACTTCGCCATTTTGAGCGGGAAGCCAGATATTGAGATTCCCTCGGGAATCCCTCATATTCCACACAATGCATAAATCTGTATGACGTGGAAGACTGAATTGCTGACTGGTTTGTGTTCTCAGGGGGATCGTCAACTGGCTGCAATTCAGCTCCGATGGGAGAACAATCGTCTTCCAAACGGATAATCCAGCCCGGGATGTTTGTGAATCTCTCCTTTAAATAGTTAGATAATTATTCCCCTGGCATGAGCCGTGAATGTTGGATTATTTTGAAAGCAATTTAATTTTAATTAATGATTAATGCGAAAAACTGCAAGAGTAATGTTTTTATCTTTGAACAATAGATTCAAGTTGCAGAAGTGAGTCATCAGCTTTCGGCCGGGATTGGATTTGGTTCGGAGCGGGAGGTGAGGTTTGTTGCCAATTAAACCAGGAGAAAATCAGTTTGTGATCACATCCGTGCTGTTGGCTGGGAAGCGACAGAAGTTCATGGAATCACTTGTCCTCTAAACTAGAGTCCATGCTGGGAAAACTGAGGAACAAAACAAACTAAACTCAAATTATTTTGTCTTCTTTTTTCCACCAAGAATGAGTGAGAGCAGAAAATGTTCAGGTTAAACGTCAATCAAATCTGGGGTAGGAAAAGCTTCAATTATTTTACAGTGGAGGCAATCTCAGGGGAGGGACTTTGCAGGATTATAAAACCAGAAGTGTTTCATTTCGTATTTGATATCAAGGCGCAAACAACTTTCCCATCCTTTCAAAATGGCTCCCGAGTTCTCAGTAAACGGAGGCGTTCCAGCAAGCGGAGCTCTGTGCAGCCTTGACCACGAGTTCCCCGATGAGGCCCCGTATTTAACATGAGTCGCATTGAATCGCCATGTGTTTGTCGGTGCTGCGAGCTCTGGGAAAAACACGTCTAAACACGCTCGGTATGGGACTTTGCTCCCATTTAGCTGACTCATGCCCTAAATGTCTCAACAAGGTCGCCTCTCATTTTTTGAAACTTCAATGAGTACAGGTCCAACCTACACAACCTCTCCTCATAAGAAAATCCCTCCCTACCCGGGATCAACCTTGTGAACCTTCTCTGCACTGCTCCCAAAACCCATATGTTGTTGCCTAGATACGGGACCTAAACTGTTCACAGTATTCCAGGTGTGATCTAACTAGTGTTCGATTCCGGCTTGGGTCATTGTCTGTGCGGAGTCTGCACGTCCTCCCCGTGTCTGCGTGGGTTTCCTCCGGGTGCTCCGGTTTCCTCCCACAGTCCAAAGATGTGCGGGTTAGGTGAATTGGCCAATGATAAATTGCCCTTAATGTCCAAATTGCCCTTGGTGTTGGGTGGAGGTGTTGAGTTTGGGTAGGGTGCTCTTTCCAAGAGCTGGTGCAGACTCGGCCGAATGGCCTCCTTCTGCACTGTAAATTCAATGATAATCTATGATTAATCTAGGACAAAGGTTCGGCACAACATCGTGGGCCGAAGGGCCTGTTCTGTGCTGTATTTTCTATGTTCTATGTTCTAGTGTCTTGTATAGTTTTAGCAGAACTTGCCTATTTTTATACTCCACTCCCTTTGAAATAAAGGCCAACATTCCATTCGCCTTCCCTGTAGCCTGGTGAACTTGCGTGCTCGCTTTTTGTGATTTATGCACGAGGATCCCAAATCCCCAAATCCCTGTACTGCAGCTTTCTGCCATCTCTCTCCATTGAAATAATATTCAGCTCATTTATTCTTCCTACCAAAGTGCATCACTTCACATTTTCCTTCATTATATTCTATCCTCACGACTTGCCTTCCCACCTTTTCTTATGATAGGGTAGGTTCCAGCCTTATCATAAAGTTCAACAACCTTTGATCTTAAGCGCTGTTACTATTTCCTTGCAGACAGAAGGTTCTGGTAATGGAATTTTGCTGAATGTGAAACATTGCGAGTGGCGAAGGTGTAGGTTGGTAATTAGACTGTGGATCCTTGATTGGTCTGTGGCTTGGAATGACGTATCTTGGGCTCTATTCATTTTTCCGTCAGTCTGGAGCCTTCTATTTACCAGATTCTCCATGCTGGCCTTCTCCTGCTTTTCTACTTTTTACATCGTCGCCTTATTCTGCTTTGTAACATCATCATTTTTGTCATTTAATCACTCCAGCCTCTCTATCCTTTTTCTATTTTATCTGTTGCCTCCTCTCTGTCACAGGAAGTCGGTTCATTTCGAACATCTTCCAGGTGAAAGGTCAGTGAGTTGAAATATTAACCTCAATTTCTCGTGGGTGGAATAAAAAATTCTGATGCAGTTAATTAAAAGAAAGTGAATGATTCAAAAGATGTAAAATTACTCAGTCTCCCATTTTAAAATGTATGTTACTGACCTTTGGAAAAGTTTTGACAGACACTGAAATGTATCTCATCTCATGGCGAGAGGTACGCATCCTTATTCGTTTAAAATATGATTGTAAAAATTTGGGGCGCGATTCTCCGCTCCCGCGACTAAGTGCCCACGCCGTTGTGAATGCCGTCGAGGTTCACGACGGCGCGAAACGGCCCCGATCGCGACCGATTCAGGGCCCGAAAATGGGCTAGGATCGGGGCCGCGAGAAACCCGGGGGGGGGGGGCGTGTCGCGAAAGCAGCATCGTCAGCACGCGCCGGGCATTGGCGCCGCGTAAATGACACGGCCGGCGCCGCGTAACTGGCGTCACCCGCGCATGCGTGGTTGCAGTCCTCCCAGAGGCCGCCTCGCAAGAAGATGTAGGATGGACCTTGCAGGGTGCGGAGGAAAGGAGGTCCTCCTTCAGAGAGGCTGGCCCGCCGATCGGTGGGCACCGATCGCGGGCCAGACCCCATTTGAGGCCCCCCCCAGTGCAGGAAACCCCTTCCCCCCCCCCCCCCACAGGCCGTTCCCCCCCCAGCATTCCTGTGCTGTTCCCGCCGGCAGCGACCAGGTGTGGACGGCGCCGGTGGGAACCTGTCGTATTGGGCAGGCCGCTCGGCCCGTCCGGTCCGGAGGATAGCGGGAATAGCAGAGAATCGCCATTTTGGGTGTCTCGGGCGATTCACCGGACTGCGCCGCGCAGAACGCAATAGTGCCGATCTCGCCGCTTGGGTGAATCGCAACCCAACCCCGTACTGCAGCTTTCTGCCATCTCTCTCCATTGAAATAATATTCAGCTCATTTATTCTTCCTACCAAAGTGCATCACACTTCACATTTTCCTTCATTATATTCTATCCTCACCACTTGCCTTCCCACCTTTTCCTATGGTAGGGTAGGTTCCAGCCTTACCATAGAGTTCAACAAGCTTTGATCTTAAGCATGGCCAAACCACCTAACCTGCACGCCTTTGGACTGTGGGAGGAAACCGGAGCTCCCGGAGGAAACCCATGCAGACATGGGGAGAACGTGCAGACTCCGCTCAGACAGTGTCCCAAGCCGGGAATCGAACCTGGGACCCTGGAGCTGTGAAGCAACAGTGCTAACCACTGTGCTACTGTGCCCCCTACTTATTGTGGCTGATCTGGGTGGCTTCAATTCCACAGATCCTTAAAAGTAGCAGCAGGTGGTAAAGAAAGCATATGGCATGCTTGCCTTATCGGACGGGGCATCGAATATAAAAGCTCACAAATTTTGTCACAATTATATAGAACGTTGGGTAGGCCACATTTGGAATACTGTGTCCAATTCTGGTCACCGCACGACCAGAAGAACGTGGAGGCTTTGGAGAGAGTACAGAAAACGTTTACCAGGATGTTGCCTCGTGTGGAGGGTATTAGCTATGAGGAGAGATTGAATAAACTGGGATTGTTTCTCCCGAGAGAGACGGAGGCTGAGGGGCGACCTGATCGAAGTTTATAAAATTATTAGGGGTATAGATAGAGTGAACAGTTTGGGAGCTTTTTCCCAGGGCGGAAATGACAATTACAAGGGGGCACAAGTTCAAGGTGAGGGGGGAAAGGGTCAGGGGAGATGTGCGGGGGGGAGTTTTATTACGCAGTGGGTGGTGGCTTGGAATGCACGGCCCAGTGAGGTGGTTGCGGCGGATACGTTAGTGACGTGTAAGACTTATCTGGATAGACACATGGGGCAGGATTCTTTGCCCCCCGCCCCCCGCCGGCTGCCGAATTCTCCGGCGCTGGGGTTTTGGCGGGGGAGGAAATCGTGCCGCACCGCGTCAGTCGCTGGCAGTGGCCCCCCCGGTGTTTCTCCAGCCCGTGATGGGCCGAGCGGCTGCTTGTTTTCGGCCCGACCCGCCGGCGTGACTCAAACCAGGTCTGTACTGGCGGGACCTGGCTCTGCGGGCGGCCTGTGGGGTCCTCGGGGGGGATCTGGCCCCCGGGGGTGCCCCCACGGTGGCCTGGCCCACGATCGGGGCCCCACCGATCCGCAGGCGTGCCTGTGCCGTGGGGGCCTGTGCTGTGCCGGCCGCTGTAACGGTCCGCAATGGCCGGCGCGGAGACGAACCGCCCCAGCGCAGGGATCACGTCAGCACACGCTGGCGCTCCCGCGCATGCGCCAACTCGCGTTGGCCGGCGCAGCCCTTCGCCGCCGGTTGGCACACCGCCAAACACTCCGCCGCCGGCCTAGCCCCGGAAGGTGTGGAGGATTCCGCACCTTCCCGGCGGCCCGACGCCGGAGTGGTTCATGTCATTCCTTGGCGCTGGTGTGGGCCCCCCCCCGCCGGATAGCGGAGAATCCCGGCCAAGAACAGGCGGGTATAGGATACAGGCGGTTGGTCTAGATAGGACATGTGGCTGCACAGGCTTGGAGGGCCGAAAGGCCCCTGTTACCGCGCTGTATTGCTCTTTGCTCTTTGTTCCCACCCCACTCTCCCCCCGCTCTACCCCCCGCTCTCCCCCCGCTCTCCCCCCGCTCTCCCCCCCCGCTCTCCCCCCGCTCTCCCCACCCCACTCTCCCCCCGCTCTCCCCCCCGCTCTCCCCCCGCTCTCCCCCCCCGCTCTCCCCCCCCGCTCTCCCCGCCCACTATCCCCCCCCGCTCTCCCCCCCGCTCTCCCCCCGCTCTCCCCCCCGTGCTCCCCCCGACTCTCCATTCTCCCCCATACCCCTTCATTTCCTGAGACACCAAAAGTCAGTCTATCTCAGCCGTAAATATATTCAGCGATAAAGCACCCACAACCCTCCAACGTGGCAAATTCCAAAGATTCATAACCCTTTAAGTGAAGAACTTTCTCCTCACAGACTGTTCCCACGCACACACCCCAGCCCCCCCAACAACCCTCCGTCCACACTCAGCCAATTTCGCTCTTCCAAATATAAAAGCAGTCTCTGATCAAAGCACCCAGCACACCCTCGGAGGACCGGGCACACCCTCGGAGGACCGGGCACACCCTCGGAGGACCCAGCACACCCTCGGAGGACCGGGCACACCCCCGGAGGACCGGGCACACCCTCGGAGGACCGGGCACACCCTCGGAGGACCGGGCACACCCTCGGAGGACCGGGCACAACCTCGGAGGACCCGGCACACCCTCGGAGAAACGGGCACACTCTCGGAGGACCGGGCCACACCCTCGGAGGACCGGGCACACTCTCGGAGGACCCGGCTCACCCTCGGAGGACCCGGCACACCCTCGGAGGACCGGCACACCCTCGGAGGTCTGGGCATACCCTCGGAGGACCGGGCACACCCTCGGAGGACCGGGCACACCCTCGGAGGACCCGGCACACCCTCAGAGAAACGGGCACACTCTCGGAGGACCGGGCACACCCTCGGAGGACCGGGCACACTCTCGGAGGACCCGGCTCACCCTCGGAGGACCGGGCACACTCTCGGAGGACTGGGCACACCCTCGGAGGGCCGGGCACACCCTCGGAGGACCCGGCACACCATCGGAGGACCCGGCACACCCTCGGAGGACCCGGCACACTCTCGGAGGACCCGGCTCACCCTCAGAGGACCCGGCACACTCTTGGAGGACCGGGCACACCCTCGGAGGACCGGGCACACCCTCGGAGGACCGGGCACACTCTTGGAGAACCCGGCATGCCCTCGGAGGACCGGGCACACCCTCGGAGGACCGGGCACACTCTTGGAGGACCGGGCATACCCTCGGAGGACCGGGCACACCCTCGGAGGACCGGGCACACCCTCGGAGGACCGGGCACACCCTCGGAGGACCGGGCACACCCTCGGAGGACCGGGCACACTCTTGGAGAACCCGGCATGCCCTCGGAGGACCGGGCACACTCTTGGAGGACCGGGCATACCCTCGGAGGACCGGGCACACCTTCGGAGGACCTGGGACACCCTCAGAGGACCGGGCACACTCTTGGAGAACCCGGCATGCCCTCGGAGGACCGGGCACACCCTCGGAGGACCGGGCACACTCTTGGAGGACCGGGCATACCCTCGGAGGACCGGGCACACCTTCGGAGGACCGGGGACACCCTCGGAGGACCGGGCACACTCTTGGAGGACCGGCACACCCTCGGAAGACCCGGCTCACCCTCGGAGGACCCGGCACACCCTCAGGGGGCCGGGCACACCCTCGGAGGACCGGGCACACCCTCAGAGGCCCGGGCACACTCTTGGAGGACCCGGCATACCCTCGGAGGACCGGGCACACCCTCGGAGGACCCGGCACACCCTCAGAGGACCGGGCACACCCTCGGAGGACCCGGCACACCCTCGGAGGACCCGGCACACCCTCGGAGGACCCGGCTCACCCTCGGAGGACCCGGCACACCCTCGGAGGACCGGGCACACCCTCGGAGGACCGGGCACACCCTCGGAGGACCGGGCACACCCTCGGAGGACCGGGCACACTCTTGGAGGACCCAGCACACTGTCGGCCTTGCTGTCGGGTTGCTCCGTCAGTCACTGACCATTCAAAACCACCTGGCTGACCTTGGGCTTTCCTTCCACTCTCTCGCCGTCCCCCATATCCCTTCATTCCCAGAGAATTCAGAAATCTGTCCATCCCAGCCTTAAATTCAAATGGCACTTTGTAAGACATTTCAAAATGAACATTGAACACCCTCAGGTCAGTAACATTCGACTGAATCAGAATAATTGCCAACTTTAGGCCGTGAACAACTAAAATGCAATCTTTGCTTCCAGGTGAAGGATTCCTTTAGTGTCCGTTACCTCGAGATGGGTGTGGATATAAATGATGGGCGGAATTCCCTGTTCCAGCGGCCAATGGAGAATCCACGGGTGCATCACGACGGGGAAATCGGCGCGAACCCCTCACCAATTCCGGTACTGGTGAGGGGCTAACACCGGCAACATGGGAATCAACGCGGATTGCGCGGAAACCGGCTGGAGAATTGCCGGGTCCCGGTCCGCGCATGCGCAGGGCTCACGGCTTGCTGCGGTCCGCCAGAAAACATAGCGCCGGCCATGCTGGATCCTAACCCGCCAACCGCGACCCCACAGCCCACCCCCTGGCCACCCCCAATCCCCCGCCCCACTAACCCTAGCAGAAGCCCCCCATGGCCAGCGACATAGATCGCGGATGAGTGTGGCAGCGCTGAATACAGTCTGCAGCCAGCATGCCGGCTTCCTGATTGCTGGGACCACACGTGGGCCACGCCATCGGGAACTCTGCCCATCGGGGGCGGAACATCGCGGGTGGGCCAGCTGATGATGCGCCAACAGCCTTGCGACTGCGCGCAGCGAGCGTCCCTATGACACCAGTTTGGAGGGGGAGGAGCATCGCGGACCTTGTCGAACTGACACCTGCCCCGATTCCGCCGTTGGAATCCATTCTCCGCGCTATCACCGATCCCGATTTCAGCGTCGGGCTACAGGTAATCCAGCCCAATTTCTTTAATTAAAATTTTTTAAAAAATACATTTAGAGTACCCAATTTAGCACAGAATTTACAGTGCAGAAGGAGGCCATTCGGCCCATCGGGTCTGCACCGGCTCTTGGAAAGAGCACCCTACCCAAGGTCAACACCTCCACCCTATCCCCATAACCCAGTAACCCCACCCAACACGAAGGGCAATTTTCGACACAAAGTGCAATTTATCATGGCCAATCCACCTAACCTGCACATCTTTGGACTGTGGGAGGAAACCGGAGCACCCGGAGGAAACCCACGCAGAGACGGGGAGGATGTGCAGACTCCGCACAGACAGTGACCCAAGCCGGATTCGAACCTGAGACCCCGGATCTGTGAAGCAATTGTGCTATCCTACCGTGCAATCCATCTACCCTGCACATCTTTGGGTTGTGGGGGTAAAACTAAGAGCCGGGATCGAACCTGGGACATCGGCGCCGTGAGGCAACCGTGCTAACCACTGCGCCACCGTGCTGCCCTGCCCTATTTCTTTAATAACAATCATTAACTCTGTGACTGAGCTTCAGTTGAAAATTCTCTGGAAAGTTGAACCAAATATTATTGAAATGCAGGGATGATTTGCTGTTTTCAAACTGATGGAACTCGTACAAAAAACAAAATGCTCTGGATGCTGAAGTGTGAAAGAAAGAGAGAAGATGAGGGAGACACTCAGCAAGTCTGACAGCGATCTCCCCACCCTCCCAGCTGACTGAATACCGCCCGCCCCCACCACTACGGGGAGAGGAGCCCACCACTCCACAGGCTCACCACACTCTGGGTGAAGAAATGTCTCCATGGGCGGGATTCTCTGATCCTGAGGCTAAGTGTTGACGGCATCGTAAACGCCAACTCGTTTCCCGACAGCGTCCACATGGCCTCAGGAGCAGCGATTCTGACCCCTACAGGGGGCCAGCACGGCACTAGTGCGGTCCATGCCGCTCCAGCTGTCGCTGATCGCAGCCGTGCCGACCGCGCCGGCGCCAATTCTCTGCTCTCTGGTGAATCGGCAGATCGGCGTCGGGCAGCGTGGCACGATTCGCGCCGGTTGCGGCGATTCTCCGGCCCGGCCCCGGGGTGAGAGACTCCCACCCCTTATCTCTGTCCGAAATGGTTTACCCTGAATCCTCCGGCTGTGACCCTGGTTCTGGACACACCCATCATCGGGAACATCTTCCCTGCATCAACCCTGTCTAGTCCTGTGAGAATTTTATACGTCTCTATGAGATCCCCCCTCATTCTTCTGAACTCCAGCGAGAACAATGCCAACCTAGTCAATCTCTCCCCATATGAGTCCTGCCATCCCTGGAACCAGTCTGGTAAACCTTCGCTGCTCTCCCTCGAGAGCAAGAACATCCTTCCTCAGAGAAGGAGACCAAAACTGCCCACAATACTCCAGGTGTGGCCTCACCAAGGCCCTGTACAATTGCAGCAACACATCCCTGCCCCTGTACTCAAAACCTCTCGCAATGAAGGCCAACATACCATTAGCCTTCTTTACCGCCTGCTGCACCTGCATGCTTACCTTCAGCGACTGGTGCACAAGGACACCCAGGTCCCGCTGCACACTCCCCTCTCCCAATTTACAACCATTCAGGTAGTAATCTTCCTGTTTTTGCTTCCAAAGTGAATTCATGATGCAATGGGAGCAGTTGCTGTACACGGGGACCCCGCTGTACATGGGGGTCCTGCTGTACATGGGAGCAGTTGCTGTACACGGGAGCATTCGCTGTATTCGGGCACGGGGGCCCTGCTGTACACGGGGGCCCTGCTATAATTATAATGTTGTTGCAGGGAGCAGACATTCTTCTCAGTAAAACCAGTTGTCAAGGTAAAGAGAGGGGATTGTTCACATTCGCTTTATGGGGCAGGGGGAGCAATCTGTGCCCCTGAAGAGTAATGTGGACCATTATTGCACACTCATATGGCTATTACACTGCCTCAGACCCTCCCCCCCGCCCCCCACCCCCCGATCCCAGGGGCTAACAGTTTGCTAACAAGTGCAAGTCAGCTGAGCACACATACATTAATCAGGCCCAGCTCTCTGATTGGACCGTGTTCCCTGCCGCAAGTTTAGGATTTATAGGAGCAGTAAAATTCAGAAGTAGGCCACAGTGGGTCCAGTCTGCACCAGTCTGTTGAAAAGATATCAGGCACGATTTAGCTAAAAAGCCCAGCGTCCGTAATCTGACAGCATTCTGTGTATATCCAGCCCCCCGCGGGGAACGTCCCGCCGAGGTCACACTTAGCCGCATAGCCGGTGAGCGAGCCCTCCTCAGTGCAGGAAGAGATCGGAGCACCGTTTTAAAATCTCGACCCCCCCCTCCCCGCCCCCTCCCACTCCCGACGCAGCCCCTGGATCCCCCAACACCCCAACTCATCTGTTGGTGGGTCCCCAAGCACCCCTCCCGCCCCCCCCCACCCCCCCGCACCTCAGCACATGCCGGTAGGGTATCCCCGGCCCGATCCCCAGCAGGTAATAGCGCCAGGCTGCAGACTGGCAGTGCCCCCGACAGCCTGCCACTGCCAGGGTACCAGTCTGCCAGTAGCCAACCACCTTGGGTTCCGATTACCTGGGAGACGACCCCCCCTCGAGTGCCGTTCTGCCTGGTCCTGTTTGTGGGGACTAGTGCTCAACAATGCCCGGCTGGGGTCTTCTGGGCGAGGCTGGGTGGACATTAGACCTAGCAGCAGTGTAGCTAAGTGAGCTTGTAAACTCTTTTAGCGATGAGAGTCTGGGCCCTGCTCATTGTCTGTGGGATCCAGATCTCGCGAGACAGAAAGACCATCAGGGATACCGGGAGAGAGCTCTCTTGGGACCTACTGGCCACGTCCCATCCCGCTTCCAGGGAGACCATCGAGTACCTTCCACTCCCACCTCATTCCCATAATCTTTGCAATACTTTCTCGTTCCTGTTCTATTTTGAAAGTTGGAGTCACAGAGTCAGAGGTTCCAGCACAGAACAGGCCCTTCGGCCCATCGCCTCTACGCCGGTCAAAAACAACCACCTAACTATTCTAACCCCATTTCCCAGCACTTGGCTCAGAGCCGTGTCTGTCCTGGCAACGCAAGTGCCCATCGAAATACTGTTTAAATGTTAGGAGGGTCTCTGCCTCCACCCCCCTTTCAGGCAGCGAGTTCCAGACTCCCACCCCCCTCTGGGGGAAAGGGTTTTCCTCACATTCCCTCTAAACCTCCTGCCCCTCACCTTAAATCTCAGCCCCCTGGTCATTGATCCCTCCACCAAGGGGAAAAGTTTCTTCCTGTCTACTCTAACTGTGTCCCTCATAATTTTATACATCTCAATCCTGTCCCCCTCAGTCTCCTCTGCTCCAAGGAAAACAACCCCAGTGTATCCAATCTCTCTTCATAACTAAAACTCTCCAGCCCAGGCAACATCCTGGTAAATCTCCTCTGCCCCCTTTCCAGTGCTATCACATCCCTCCTGTAATGTGGGTTCTGGAACTGCGCACAATACTCTAGCTGTGGCCTGACCAACATTTTATACAGTTCCTGCATAACCTCCCTGCTCTGAAACTCTATGCATCGGCTAATAAAGGCAAGTATACCACAGGCCTTCTTAATCACTGTATCCACCTGCTCTGCTACTTAAGGGACGGGTGTACATACACACCAAGCTCCCTCTGATCCTCGGGGCTTCCCAGGGTCCTGCCGTTTATCCTGTATCCCCCTCGCCTTGTTTGTCCTGCCCAAGTGCATCACCTCATACTTTTCCGGATTGAATTCCATTTGCCACTGACCAGCCCATCTGACCAGCCCGTCTACATCCTCCTGTAATCGAAGGCTCTCCTTCTCACTATTCACCACCCCAACAATTTTTGTATCATCCGCAAACTTACTGACTTACTCGTCCAGTCATATCTAAATCATTTAAATAAGCCACAAACAGCTATTTAATTGAATCTATATCCCCATCCTACTGAATCTATATCCCCCATCCTATTGAATCTATATCCCCCATCCTATTGAATCTATATCCCCCATCCTATTGAATCTATATCCCCCATTCTATTGAATCTATATCCCCCATCCTATTGAATCTATATCCCCCATCCTATTGAATCTATATACCCCATTCTATTGAATCTATTTCCCCCATCCTATTGAATCTATATCCCCATCCTATTGAATCTATATCCCCCATCCTATTGAATCTATATACCCCATCCTATTGAATCTATATCCCATGTCCTATTGAATCTATATCCTCCATCCTATTGAATTTATATCCCCCATCCTATTGAATCTATATTCCCCATCCTATTGAATCTATATCCTCCCTCCTATTGAATTTATATCCCACATCCTATTGAATCTATATACCCATCCTATTGAATCTATATACCCCATCCTATTGAATCTATATCCCCATCCTATTGAATCTATATCCCCATCCTATTCAGTAGAGCATTCAAAATACTAACTGCTCAGTGCATGAAGAAAGCTTTTCTTTGTGCTATACCAGGTAATATTTGCCAGTCAGCTTAACGCTGTTCCCTTTGATTAATGCCCACTCAGCCACTGGAAACACTTTCTCCTTATTTACCATCTAAACCCATCAAGATTTTAAACACCTTCTGTCAAATTTCCTCTTGGCATTCCCAGCTCAAAGGAGAACAATTCCAGTTTCTTTAATCTGTTATATTTTGTCAAAGAACTGTGAGGAAGTTAGAATTCCTCCTCACCATCCCCCACTCTCACCTCCCATCTATCAATAAGGTTTTTTTTCAAAGCGTGAACAATATTTTTCACTTTCTGAAAAATCAATGAATTGTGACACTGATTTACTTCAATTCATTTCTTCATTTTTACTCGAGCCTCTCCCAATGCACGGTTTTGTATTCAATAAAGACGGCCACATTTTCCTGTGACATTCTTGGTGATGAAATAAGCACTTTCATGAACAGCCTGACTGTTGAGCATTTGAATAATACTAATTTAACATTTTAACTGTAGTATTTACCAATGAAAAGGTTAGATGCATTGATTATATCAGACTCAAATTGCTGTGATCAGCGCTACGTGTCACAGCCTCCGACCCTGACAGATACTGGAATTATCAAGGCTTTTCTTTGCTGTGCTCTGTACCTATGACATAAATCACCTTTCTATCTGCTATTATTCATGCATAAAGATGGGGATTTGAATTCCCAATAAACAATTCTAACATTGAATATAATTTTTATTAACAATTATTGTTTTATTCTGTCGCTACACCAAATAAATTATATCCATATAAATATTATTCTGGGTGTCAACAGTTTAAAATTATTTTAAGTGTCAATGTATTCATTTCAATATGTGAACCACCAACTCGAATAGTAGAAAAATATGGTAATAATAAACAGAAATTTAAATCATGGTGCTTGCACAGATTATTATATATTAAGAGTATATCGGTTTGGCTTCAAACAGTTAATGATGTTTTTTAACTTTAGAAATTGGAGAGTTCACATTTTGAAATTATATAAGAGAAGATGTTTTGGTTTACAAGGAAGCAGTGACCTTATAGCCCCTGACCTCCAACTTCATTGTCTTTCCAATGAGACATTCAGTAAATTAATTAGCATAAGGTCAAAATAAGGTGATTGATTTTTCCCCAATGTTTTGCAAATCATGTCTCAAATTAATAATTTTTAATTTAAATACAGTGTACATTGGGGAAAATATATTAGATTGAAATTGACAAAATATGATTAGATACCATTTATTTAATGTAACATGTACTGAGACCATTACATATATAAATGTGAGTTTCTTGTTCAAAGATAAGGGTGTATAATTTATTTTACTGTTTCTTTAACTATATTTGATAAAACTGTTATTTAAATGAATGTCAAAACATCAATACAATGTAAAGTATGAAGGTTATTTCCTGAGGCAGATTTAAACATGCACTCACCTGGTAATCCTAAGCACAGGAGAAGACTGTAGTAGATAACACGTACATATCCTAAACCACATCCGAACCGCTCTCCATCATGGGAGGGTAGAGTACTGTCGCTGGTGAAAATGTGATTGTGCTCCATGGACTTTTCTTGTGGCTGGTTTAGGCTACAGAAGAACAATCACAATGAGTACCGACACCTTCACTGAGGTTCTGTATCCAGTCTGAACCTCTGTCCTTCAATTCATGTTTATCCCTGGATTCTTCCACCTGCTGCTAAGCCAGCATCATTAGGAGAAAGTGCAATGCTTTAACTGCTTCACTCTTAGGGGAACTGTACTGAAGTGTCATTAAAGTAGGTAAATTAATACATTAAAATTTGATGATGTATAGTCACCTCTATTGGTTGCATTTCTGAAGAGTATAATTCATGCAGAGCAAAGCAATACCTCATTCTAACTGGTTTTCTGTTTACTAAGCTGCAGAGTACAGTCTTTGGAATACAGCTTGAGGGTTAGAAACAGTTCACCCTTTCCCTTTGCAGCTACCAATGTGTTAATGCAAAACACTTACCTTAAGGCAGAGGAGGGAGCATCAAATGTTGACGTTATCAGAAAATAACCATTTTGCCTTAAAACAAATGAAATCAGATAAATCCTTCTGAGGATTGTGAGGGTTATTATGGGTTGCCTACAGACAACAGTAGAGTTCTATCAAGTGTCATTCTCAGCGTGTCTTGCCTGGCCACGTGATAAATGGTTTGAGAATGGTGAGTATGAAAGATTAGAATGACGTACTGGAGAAGCACATTGCAGCCAGGGATAACTAACTATATGTGTGTTCCTCACAAATTCTAAAGCCTGAAACCTTTAAATCCTAAGGAATAGTAACAGTATTTTTCTGGCCTGAAATTACATACAGCACAGGGATAACAACAAATTATCAAAGTGGATTGAATTGGGTCAAAGTACTATTTTTTGAAAGAAGCACTTTTGGTCCTGTCCCTTTAGAAATAATGTTATTTAAGTTGAAGAAACAGTAGTATCCTTCTGTCGTTGGAACCTCAAATGTTTAACAGGGGGCACGGTGGCACAGTGGTTAGAACAGTTGCTTCACAGCTCCAGTGTTCCAGGTTCGATTCCTGGCTTGGTTCACTGTCTGTGTGGAGTTTGCACTTTCTCCCCGTTGATGTGTTGGGTGCTCTGGATCCGTGGAACACATACAGGCCACCAACACTTAAAATAGTGCAACACTATTTTATTAAGTCAGAAACTGCTGAACATACTTTCACTGTAGGTTAACACGATATTAGATTGAACTAAATACCTTTGCCTTGTCCTAACCAGTCTATGCACTCAGCACATGGTGAGGATCTGTGCTGCAGGCTGTGAGCTCTGTCCTACTAGGAGGCTGCAGCTCGAATGAGCGGGAACTCTGGTGCCCTCTGTCTATATAGTGTGTGTGCTGTAACTGGTGATTGGCTGCGGTGTTGTGTGTGTTGATTGGTCCCACTGTGTGTCCATCAGTGTGTGTGTATCTGCACCATCATATACTGGTGTATATTATGACATCCCCCCTTTTATAAAAGAATGTATATGTGTGGCAATAAATAGTGCATGGTGAGAATGTTCCTAACTACGTGTGGGGTGCGAAGACATATTTACAGGATTATGTACATGAGAACTAAGCTATTTACATGGGAAGGTGCCTGGTGCAGAGAAGCAGTATGCAACAAGAATAATTAGATGAACACTATATACAAACCAGGGAAACGATCAAATAAAGCAACAAAACAATTCAGAAAGTCTATAAGTCTGAAAGGTTCATAAATTAAGTCTCTGAGGTGGGCGACGAATTCTGGTTGACCACCTCAAGGGTGGGTCGAGAGCCGCTGGTTCAGGAGTGGGCTGGACTGCGTCAGAGTCAGGGGGGTGCAGAGTGACAGGGATTTCTGCATAGTCCATGGCAGGGTCAACAGAAGGGTGAGGCGACAGTGGAGGATCACGTAGCAAGCGTGGAACGAGACGAAGGGCGCGTCGATTGCGGTGCAGAATGGAGCCATCCGGTAGACAAACGGACCGCATTGTCATCCCGCATAGCATGCGCCAGCTCGTCCCGGAACAACTACACGAGGGCCACCTTGGCATGGAAAAGTGCCTCCAAGAGTTGGTAACGTCACCATCGACCAAGGTGGCCATTGACCTGTTCCACGCGCTGGGTAGAGACTATGTCCTGATCGTGGACTACTTTTCGAATTACCCAGAGGTGATACGGTTGCACGACCTCACCTCGTCTGCAGTCATTCGTGCCTGTAAAGAAACCTTTGCTCGACACGGCATCCCGCTCACGGTGATGTCGGACAATGGCCCCTGCTTCGCAAGCCAGGAATGGTCCAACTTTGCCAGGAGGTACAACTTTGTGCATGTGACATCCAGTCCCCTGTACCCCCAATCCAACGGCAAAGCGGAGAAGGGGGTACATATAGTCAAACAGCTCCTCTGCAAGGCTGCCGATGATGGGTCCGATTTCTACCTCGCCCTGCTGGCCTACCACTGGTCTGACGGCAGCCCAGTTGCTCATGGGTCGTACCCTGAGGATGACGGTGCCGTCCATTCATGTCCCAGACCTCGACCACGTTCCGGTCCTTCGCCGGATGCAGCTGTCTCGTGCACAGCACAAGGCGGCTCATGACTCCTGTGCAGCTGATCTCCCTGCTCTGGCTCCAGATGACAACGTCCGCATCCATCTTCCGGATGGTGGCTGGTCTGCAACCGCTGTTGCCTTTCGGCAGGTGGCCCTCTGCTCTCATGGGGCTGCAGGGTCTCACGTGGTTGGGCTGGCTGGAAGCGCTGACAAGTGGGGTAGTTGAGCACTGTGTTAGCTATGTCCTCATCAATGCCAGGCCAGTACACTGCCTCTCGGGCCCGTCGGAGGCACTTCTCCACGCCAAGGTGGCCCTCGTGTAGTTGTTCCAGGACCCGCTGGCACATGCTATGCGGGATGACAATGCGGTCCAGTTTTAGAAGAACCCTGTCTACTACCGCCAGATCATCTCTGACATTATAGAACTGAGGACATTGGCCCTTGAGCCACCTGTCCGTTAGGTGGCGCATGACACCCTGTAGCAAGGGGTCAGCCGCTGACTCGCGGTGAATTTGGACGAGGCGTTCATCCGAGGCAGGTAGATTGGAGGCCGCGAATGCCACATGGGCGTCAACCTGGCAGACAAATCCCGCTGGGTCACACGGAGTGTTGACGGCCCTGGAGAGAGCGTCAGCAATGATGAGGTCTTTGTCTGGGGTGTATACCAGCTGCCAGCTGGAAGTAATATCGCCAGAGCTTGAGAAGAATATGCTGGAGGCGAGGCGTCATGTCGTTCGTCTTTCTGTATTAAATTGACCAGCGGGAGATGGTCGGTCTCAACGGTGAATTGAGGAAATCCGTAGACATAATCGTGAAACTTAACCACACCGGTCAGAAGGCCCAGGCACTCCTTTTCTATCTGCGCGTAGCACTGCTCCGTGGGGGTCATCGCACATGACGCATATGCAATGGGGGCACATGATGAGGCCTCATCACGTTGAAGGAGCACTGCCCCAATGCCGGATTGACTGGCATCGTTCGAAATTTTGGTCTCCTTTGCTGGATCAAAGAAAGCTAAGACTGGGGCTGTGGTCAGTTTTGTCTTGAGTTCCCTCCATTCGCGCTCGTGGGCAGGGAGCCATTGGAAGTCTGTCGTCTTCCTGACCAGGTTCCTGAGAGCCGTGGTATGAGAGGCGAGGTTAGGGATAAATTTCCCTAAAAAATTGACCATGCCCAGAAATCGGAGGACCGCCTTCTTGTCCTCTGGTGTTTTCATAGCTGTGATAGCAGCTACCTTGTCCCCATTCGGCTGCACACCCAATTGGGAGATGTGGTCCCCGAGGAACTTGAGTTCTGTCTGACCGAAAGAGCATTTGGCCCTGTTGAGGCGGAGGCCCTGCGCATGTATGCGTCTGAATACGCGCTGGAGGCGACTAACATGCTCCTGCGGGGTGGTGGACCAAATGATTATATCATCGACATAGATGCGAACACCTTCAATGCCTTCCATCATTTGTTCCATAATCCTATGGAACACTTCTGAAGCAGATATGATCCCAAACGGCATCCTGTTGTAACAATATCTGCCAAAGGGGGTGTTAAACGTGCAGAGTTTCCTGCTGGATTTATCGAGCTGGATTTGCCAGAATCCTTTTGAGGCGTCGAGTTTGGTGAAGAGCTTGGCGCGAGCCATCTCACATGTGATCTCTTCGCGCTTGGGAATTGGATAGTGCTCCCTCATGATATTGCGATTTAGATTCTTGGGATCAATACAGATTCTCAATTCGGCGGAAGGCTTTTTTACACAGACCGTGGAACTGACTCAGTCGGTCGGTTCCGTGACTTTGGAAATCACTCCTTGGTACTGGAGGTCCTGCAGCTGCTGCATGAGGCAGTCCTTAAGGGGTGCTGGGACCCTGCGAGGTGAGTGCACCACAGGCGTGGCATTCGGTTTTAATAAAATCTTGTAGGTATACGGGAGCGTGCCCGTGCCCTCGAAGACGTCGTGGTACTGGTCGATGGTGACGTCGAGCTGCGCCCTGAAGCTGGTGTCCTGAAAGGCAGACATGTCAGCAGGAGAGAGTGAACTCTCTGAACTAGGTTCAACAGCTTGCATGCCTGTGCGCCAAGCAGGGAGGATTTCGAGGAGCCCACGATTTCAAAGGGAAGGATGGCTTTGCGTGACCTGTGCGTAACTTCAAGTTGACACGAGCCGCTGGCATCAATGGCATTGCCATTATAATCTAATAGCTGGCAGGCTGATGGGAGGATGGCTGGTTTGACAGAAAGGCTTTGGAGGTCAGACCGCGCAATGAGATTGGCGGAGGCACCAGTGTCCGGGCGGAATCGTATTTAGGACCGGTTGACCGTAAGGGTGGCACACCACTCATCGTCGGGATCGATGCTGTATACCGATAGAGGCTGGTGGCGTCATTCTCCGACCCCCCAGCGGGTCGGAGAATGGCCGTTGGCCGCCGTGAATTCTGCCCCCGCCGCCCGCCGAAGTCTCCGAAGGGAGAAAAGTCGGCGGGGCGTCAATAGCACCGCACACCTCGGAGAATGGCACGGGTGGGCGCAAGGCAATCGATTTTGGGCCTGCCGATATTCTCCCATCCGGATGGGCCGAAGTCCCGTCGACGCGATGACCGGTCACGTCGACTTAA